>NC_047510.2:30800079-30992579 GCF_902827115.2 Pseudochaenichthys georgianus
GTCCTTCTTAAAGGTCCCCTATTATTCTGTTTTTCATCAATATATCACAGGTCTCAGATTTACACAGAGCCTGTCTCTGATTGGCTGATACACCAAACAGATCATTGCAGCATTACCCATAATCCCCTCTGTTTCAGCCCTGTTTCCAAAGTGCTGATTCTCTGTCTGTTACTTTAGATGAAAATAAAGAGCCCCTCCCCACGCCCCTCTGAGAGACATTTGGGTACAAAGAACACAATGGTGCTCTAGAGGAGATTCAGGTGATAGGGGGGGGGGGGGTACCTTGGTTGCTGATTGGCTAATGGTTACACAAGACAACACATCGTTATGACATCACAAAGTGGCCAAAATCTGATCAGCTCATTTTCAGACAGGTTTTTATAGAAATGGATCAGGACAAAAAGAGGGGACACATGTTGATGTAGAAGAGACATGAAGAAGAGGGGACACATGTTGATGTAGAAGAGACATGAAGAAGAGGGGACACATGTTGATGTAGAAGAGACATGAAGAAGAGGGGACACATGTTGATGTAGAAGAGACATGGAGAAGAGGGGACACATGTTGATGTAGAAGAGACATGAAGAAGAGGGGACACATGTTGATGTAGAAGAGACATGAAGAAGAGGGGACACATGTTGATGTAGAAGAGACATGAAGAAGAGGGGACACATGTTGATGTAGAAGAGACATGGAGAAGAGGGGACACATGTTGATGTAGAAGAGACATGAAGAAGAGGGGACACAAGTTGATGTAGAAGAGACATGAAGAAGAGGGGACACAAGTTGATGTAGAAGAGACATGAAGAAGAGGGGACACAAGTTGATGTAGAAGAGACATGAAGAAGAGGGGACACAAGTTGATGTAGAAGAGACATGAAGAAGAGGGGACACAAGTTGATGTAGAAGAGACATGAAGAAGAGGAGACACACGTTGATGTAGAAGAGACATGAAGAAGAGGGGACACATGTTGATGTAGAAGAGACATGGAGAAGAGGGGACACATGTTGATGTAGAAGAGACACGGAGAAGAGGGGACACATGTTGATGTAGAGGAGACATGAAGAAGAGGGGACACATGTTGATGTAGAAGAGACATGGAGAAGAGGGGACACATGTTGATGTAGAAGAGACATGAAGAAGAGGGGACACATGCTGATGTAGAAGAGACATGGAGAAGAGGGGACACATGTTGATGTAGAGGAGACATGAAGAAGAGGGGACACATGTTGATGTAGAAGAGACATGGAGAAGAGGGGACACATGTTGATGTAGAACAAGTGGATTTTGCACAATAGGTGACCTTTAATGTCCTCAAACTCGTTGTGTGTGAATACAAGTTTGCAAGAACATAATGCAATGACAATGTCTCCATGCGTTCACACGTTCATCAGTACCACGAGCTGCAGGTCGCGGCTCCTCATCACCGCCATGTTCTTCTCCTCGCTCAGCGTGGCGTACCTCATGGCCAGTTTGTAGTTCTCATCCTTCACTCTGAGCAGCTCGTCACTGTAGCTGTTTCTTTCCTCTCTCAGCTTATTGTTCCCTGGAGACACATGTTGAGTCATCAATATGGTAGACATGAGGGTGTTGAGCAAGAATTGCGAAATCCATGAACATGTTATTCTTAGACAAACAATAGTGTCACTTTTCATGGCAGTTTTTCCACCTTCCCTTCATCTAGCTTAAGTTGGCCATCTGACACACTGCTGGCAGATGTAGCTATTTAGCTTGTGTTAGCTAAAATAACAACAAAGTCATTCTAAATCCACAAACTAGCTTCTGTAAATAAACACAAATGCAGGAAACTAAACTTGTTAAACTTGATTCCTTCACTTAAAAAGGCTCTTCATGCTACCTACCTGGTTCTCAAGTGCCGACCCAGTCTCACGGCATTTCGTGTTACAGTCACAAAATGTATTGAATCCATTGATTCGTGTTCACCGACATGATTTTTGCATTTTTTTCGATTTTAAAAGCAATGTATTTCTATTGGTAGTGTGTTTCGTGCCTGCACCACGTCTTTTTGTCCAGAAGCTGTGTGGTTCATAAAAACATTTTCTTACTCAATATCTTAAGCCTAACCCTTTTATGTTAAATTGTATAATGTCAGAGTTTTTTTGCCGTCCGCGAGGAAAAGAAATGGCTCAGAGCCTCAGAATACTAATTTGTTATTATTTGGTGCAGTCACGAAACATACTACCAATAGAAATACATTGCATTTTAAATCTGTATTTTTTTTAAATCTCTTTTTCCTTCAAAGTTGTTATTATTTACATTGCTTTTAAAATCGTTCTGTGTGACACGAAAAAAACGCGAAAATTGTGTTGGTGAACACGAATCAATAGATTAATTTCGTGACTATAACACGAAATGCCGTGAGACTGTGTTGCAAGTGCTAGTAGTGTTAGCCAGCCTGTGTGGTTTTGTTCCCATTTCAAGACTGTCGTGAGTTATTAAAATGTAAGAAAGTAGCAGTTGCTCTGTGGTTTTTGACCCCCAGATAGGCAAACGTTTTTTCACTGCTATAAGTGCTAACATTTAGCTTTTAATATTGTGTGTTTTGTTATCAGGGGAAAGCCTAAATTGAATGTGTTCATGTTCATGCACAATGAAGCAAATAACATTATGGTTATGCTACAACAGAAGGAAAATTCTGTTTTCAATAAAGCACAAAGCAGAACGTAGCGTATGGTAGGCTAACAACTAGCGAAGCACTTCAATACGTAGCTAACAGAAGGCTACTAATAGCTCCAAGGACAATGGTTCTTGTGCAATAACATCACAAGGGGACAGTCTTAAAGTGCAAATGACCACCAGGATGCACTGTGTTCCCATCACTCAAACCTCTTGCAGAGGTCATCTATTAGTCACTTGACCACATATCTTTTTTTGTGTGAATGCTAATGCCGCCTGACGCATCCCCAACGAGGACTGAAAGGAAAACATGTCATAGGTGCCTGATGTGGTGGCTATTTTTAGTGTCAGCGCACCAATGAAAAATTATTTTGTCATGACAGTCTCGAACATTTTAATAGCCCAAAATATACATACAGACTGATGTAAAGACTGAGCACTTTAACCTTATAGCGAAACAGTGTCTAAGATTTCTCAAAGGCACCCAGACCAGAATTTACTATAAGAGAAGTTAATTTTGGCAACAACACTATTTCCAGAGAATTTCAGCATTTGTTAAAACTTGTTCCAACAACACAGGACATGGTGAAACATTAAAACCTCTGTGTCCTAGTTTACTGAATAGGCTATTGTAGACAATGATATTGACTACCTAGGCTTGCAAAACCCAACTGCCGTGCAGAGAGCAGGGTAAAAGAAAAAAGCAATGTGGTGGGGGAGCAGTTTCAGTATGGTTTGGAATCAATGATCAACCATTTGAAACACTATTGCGGTATTTCTACTGAATAGCACGGCTCTACAGACCGCGTTGATGTTCCACTGCGTGATCAGAACATATTTAAAATAAAATAATGTTGGGAAAATACTGAACTTTCATTATCAGAGTACACATGATAACAAAGACCCTACGTAGCTGAGTACATGACAGGATGTATGATTAGCTAGAAGAGCGTCAGGACTGTTTTAGGCATATGATAGCTATGTGATTAACATGCTGATTCAGCCCCTATGGAGAGAGACATATGACAAGCATGCTCATTTCTGACGTGGAGCTAATCTGAGCTAAACATTGAATACTGCTTTGAACCGGTATTCCTCCATCTTGTGACTGTGTGACTCCCTCTCTTGTATACCAGCATCTGAAGGACACGGTTCAGGAACTAGTTGTCCCAAATGCTCTGTATGTGACGACTACTTCCACTCTTGAGAGGATACTAAATACATGGATCCTGATTATTGAAGCTCAAGCCGGTGACGAGTGATATCTTTCGAACAAATAAGATGTCTTTTTTACTCAGTTGGACGGCCTGGAGCTCCTGATTGGTCAGCCTGAGCTTCTTCTGCTCGTCCTCCAGGGTGCAGTTCTTCCTGCTGAGCTCAACCTGCTGCAGGGTCTTCACTTTGGACTGCTGCTGCAGCTTCATCACTTCTTCCATCAGGAACTGGGTCAGACCCTCTTGACCCTCCTCGACTGCAGCGAGGGGGCAGGCGAGAAGAAAAGGAGTAGAAAAAGAGACATCACACTATGGTGTAAACATATTTTCATCTCTAGTGTAATCAGGCTTGAGGAGTAACGGATTACATGTAAGGTCATCAGGATACTAAAAAAAACTATTCCATTACAATTATATATTTTTTTAAGTAATCAGATGACTGCTACATTTAAAAAAAAAAAAGATTACTAGCAGGATTACAGTGGTACAATACATGTTATAATAAATATCGATATATTATAGGTAGACGTACTGAATTACTTTTCATTATGGTTTATATTTAGGCTACTTTAATTCTTCTGTATTTGAAATCCATGTCTTTTTAAAGCAGTAGGTGGACACCTGATGTATTCAACACAAATACAGTCTGTGCTTTTGATGTATTACGCTTGAACAGAATTTGTAAACTATTACTTTTACTACATTTTGTATATGAAATATCTTGGTTTCTTCTTTTCTAAGGTTGCATTGTTACATCACTTAACGAAAAAAAACATCTTAATGATATTCATTTTCTCTTATATTTATTTGCATTGCATTTGATATTGAGTTAATCCAAAAGTAACAGAAGGTTATATTACGTTCATATTTTGATAAGATTATGTTAACGATTACATTTCTTTACAGGTAACTAGTACTTACGTACACAACATTTTTAAGAAGTAACCCTGCCAACTGCTTTGGATACATGATGTCACGTTCTTCTTAAAACCAGCAGAACCAGATCAATATAAACTGTTGGTAGGTTAGGCTGTATTGCCTTCTTCCTCATTGCGTTACTTTGGGCAAATGTGCAGTTGTCCTGCACCCAGAGGCGTGTGTCTCACCTACGATGGTGGAGAAGCGCCGCGTGGGTTCCTTCCCCGTGACCAGCTTGTACATTTCAGGGTAGTAAAACTCGAGACTTTCCAGAAAGGCCACATAGCCCCTCTCTCCTTTATTGTGCAGGATGTCGAGGAGACGGCCTGATAGGATAGGATTGATGGACATGATTGAAATTCAACACACAGAAAAACAAATGCACACTGTCTCTGTCTGAGAGAGGGAGGAAGCTATTGCATGACACACAACATGATATTAAATAAACTACAAAAGCTCAATCAGTGCAGTGCAGATCCTCCCAACTTCCTTACAGACATAAAAGGAAAGAAAATGACAATTATGTATCTTGTATGGTGCCCAAATGTAGTGGATGATTACATATTGAATAGGGTTGGGCAATATATCGACATTATGTCGTTACTGTGAAATTAAACTGGAATCTACCCGATGTTTTAATTATATCTACATTATTATTATTGTATCTCTTGTATAAATCTTTGTGAAAGCACCAACAGTCAACTTTCCAATATTAACGCCATATCGTTCGTTATCGAGGTATGTGATCAAAATATCATGATATTTGATTTTTTTCTCCATGTCACCCGGCCTTAGCTATAAATGTCAATTCTTGAGTCACGAAGAAGGTCAAAATGTGACCTGGAAATATAGGATTTTCTTTGTATTGCCTATAGCAGTGATTCTCAAATGGGGGTACGCGGACCCCTGGGGGTACGTTGGGGTACTGCAGGGGGTACGTGAGATTTAAAAAAAAAAAAAAAAAGGTTAATTAAAAAAAAAAAATTAGTAAAATAAGTTCAATAGAAAACACAATTTTATATAAAACATTCCTAGAACCACCAAGGGGGTCCTCATATAAACATGTCAAATGTGTGTATTGTATTTTATAGTTTTTCACAATAACATATTACTTAAATTGAAAAACTCCTTGGAAAAATCTGTTTTATAAAAGTGTTATGTTGTTTTTTTTAATGCATAAAATGAAAATATCCTTAGTTTGTTGTAATGCATACCACGAAGGAGGTAATACATCACACACTGAGGGAACTTCACTATATTGTAATTATTTGTATAGGCTTTTTCGATCAAAAATGTTCGGGATCGGTCAGGGGGTACTTGGCTGAGAAAATGTTTCGAAGGGGGTACACTACTGAACAAAGTTTGAGAAGCACTGGCCTACAGCAATGCATCAGTAAACAATGCTAAAGAATCAACACTAGTCTTTAAAAGCCAAGGAGATGCTGACCTGGATTTATCCTATGTGTACAATATGATTGTAGATATATGCACACTTTAGTTTGCAAAGGTGAAATCTTGTTATAAGAAACAAGGTGTGGGTTATGAATTGTTTTGCTAAAATATGTGTCATCTGGTTAAGGTGACTGTAAAAGGTAATAAAAAAGTTGGTCACAAAAAACAAAGTGGTGAATCACTGCAACCATAAGAGGTCTTGCGTCATAAAGTGAGAAATGAGTAAAAAAAGATGGGCTCAGTTACAGTAGTATAACATATTTGCTGAAGACACATGAGGAAACACAGGCCCACAGGATAACATATACAATCAGGAAACACCACAATGAACACACACACACACACACTCATCTGTTTGCAACTCACATATATCATATATATCAATACTCCAAATACTATAGTCAAAGTCAAAGTCAACTTTTATGTCAATCTTACTCAGAGAGATCGAAATGACGTTTCCAACAATCCCTAATATAAAGTTATACAATATACAGACATGTATACAAATATGTATATCCTACATACACAGTCAACAGACACATTTACACATATGTACACATTAAGATAAAAATCTTAGACTATTCTGCACAGTTTCTATCATATTCTGTTTCTACTATATTCTATTTTATTTTATTTACTTGTACTATTTTATCTGTTTTATTGTGTTGCTCTGTTGGAGGAGCCTGTGACCTAAGACCTTCATTGTCAGAACTACACTGTAGCTATATGCACACATGACAATAAAAGCCTCGAAACTTGAAACACACACACACACACACACACACACACACACACACACACACACACACACACACACACACACACACACACACACACACATACACTACCTACTTGTGCGGTTTGCTTTGGAGACCAGCAGCATGGAGTTCAGGATCTCGTCCTCGTCCTGCTCGTCCAGGACTTTGCACTGCCGGAGGTACGGGGTCAGCTTGGCCGGGGAGATGGTGCGACACAACTCGTACCGTCTACACTGCGCCTTCTCCCACAGCGCCTCCACGTCGCCGTACGTCCCGTTCTCCATCTCTCACACTCTGAAGAAAGGTAGTACAAATCAATGTGTGTGTGCATCTATGACAGGGGTGTCCAAAAGAAATGACCAAATGTGGCCCGCAGGCCATTTTGAATCGGCCCTCAGCTAATTCAAATAGTATAATGGAAATGTGGCCCACAAATGAAACTTGTACTTCCTAAATATATATGTACAAATATAATACACAGTATTCACGTCATCCCACTTTCCACATAAATTCAAGATGAAAACATTTTCTAACAAATCTAAGTTGATGAGAAAAAGCCCAATAAGTTATTTACATAACAAGCCTTCATATGTCCTCTTATGATAAGCAATCTGTGTTAAGGGATG
Source organism: Pseudochaenichthys georgianus (assembly GCF_902827115.2). NCBI lineage: Eukaryota > Metazoa > Chordata > Actinopteri > Perciformes > Channichthyidae > Pseudochaenichthys > Pseudochaenichthys georgianus. Next base: position 30,807,686 of record NC_047510.2, read on the forward strand.
AGCTGCAAACAAGATCAATGAAACCCTACGGAGAGCTGTGTGACGGAGGCTGTTTTCTTCTTAAAGCATATTCAAGTATCAATCACAATTTTCCTACAACTTATAACTTAACTGATAAGTGAGCGGCACAGCCCTTCATATATTTTTATGGATGTGGCGCTCAAGGCAAGGCAAGCTTATTTATATAGCACTTTTCAACGCAAGGCAATTCAAAGTGCTTTACAAAAAATGAAAGAGATTAAGCATTAAAAAAGAAAAGCTAATAAAATAAACATTAAAAGGAAAATGGATAAAAGTTACAGTGCAGCTCAGTGAAAAAGGTGTGGACCCCCCTGATGGCATTGTATTGTACTCAAAACAGATAACATGGCTGCCTTACACTCGAGCATTAAAGGTCAATGTTGCTTGAGAATTTGCGACTGACGTTTTCTGATGTTTATCTCTCTGGTACACAATGTGAAGAAAGCAGAAACAAAGACGTCATTTTTGCAGGAACCACAATCAAATCTTATGTCACATGAGGTTAGTTGTCTGCAAGACTAATAAGGGAGATCAAAACAAAAGCAACATCGGCCCCAAAACAATCTGGCATGATTTCTTTTTTGAGCTATGCTATTTCTAAGGGCTCATCCTGCCTCGTGGGAAAGCAGCTCACAATTACAAATGTGTTGACGTATTTGTATGTAAGTCGTTATTTAGAATTGAAAAAAAGTCATTCTTTTCTAAAACAATTAAGTAGTTTATTTTAGACAAAGTCAGTTGTTATTCGTGAGATAAATAAGTCAATATTTTTAAATAATGACTCAGTTTATTGAAAAATGTAAGTCACTATTTTCTATTACTAAGTCATATTTTATAAATAACTATTTGTTGTGCACCGCCAAATGTGTTAATGTGTCATGTTTCATGTTTATTTTGTATTGTTTTTCACTTCCTGTTTTGTTTTTGTCACGTCTCACTTCAGGTCCCTTGACTCCCTTTCCCTATGTGTTCTCCCGCCCTCATCGGCGTAAGCCCCGCCCCTGATTGTTTTCACCTGTGTCTTGTTGTTGAGTGTTTACATTCCCCAGTCTCCCAGTGTTCAGTGTCCGTTCGTCCTGTCCTCATGCCAGAGCTCTGCTCTTCAGCGTGTGCTCGTTTGATTCAAGCCTATTTTTGCTCCTGAAACTTATTATAAGTTTAGTTCCTCGCGTTGTGAGCGATTTTCTGTTGTACCTTGTTTAAGCCTTTTTTGTCATCTCGTAAGAGTGATTTTCTTTTGTTACCTTGTTGTACATTTGGCTCCCGGGTCGTGCATTTGAGTCCTTATCCTTGTGTAACCAAGTTCTTAAGGTTATATTAAACTACGTACTTTCCATCACATTTGTCTCGGCTTCCTTAGAGATAGCATTTAACTAGAAATGAGATGCCTCTTATGATATGACACCGATTAATTATTATCTGCAGCCAACACACACACACACACACAACAGCACACACCAACATGCACACACCAGCGTACGGCTCTGCACATCACACAATCCCCACTTCTGCGGTTTCTCTTATAAACAACATCAACTTTAACCAACGACGTCTTTCCATTTACCTCCTTTTTTGTATATTTCTGTATTTATCGTCCTCCCACTCCCACTTGATTTCCTCTCTCTTATCGTATCATTCACACATATACACCCACGCACACGCAAGCACACACACTGCCTTTGCATCTCCAGGATTTGCATGCCGCCTGGTCTCCTGGATTCTATCCTACAATCCCACAGTCCCGCTTTGTGACTTGCAGCCTACAGTTATGCAAATCAACGCTATCTCGTGCCTTATGTAAACAAACACAATGAATTACACGTTTGCATGCAACTGTCATCGGCACCGCTCACGTGGAAATGTTCACTTGTTCAGACTCACTGTTAATCTCTTCACTTCCTTCATTTGTATCACTCAATAAGCAGTATTTGTATTCCACTGCATATTATTTAATTTAAGTTTCATTAAGTACCGTACATTCTGTTCTTAATTTATCTTTTTGACTTTCACTTTCAAAATTCTCTTGCACTATTTTATTTTATTTATTTTATTTATTTTATTTATTTTATTTATTTTATTTATTTTATTTATTTTATTTATTTTATTTATTTTATTTTTTATTTTATTCATTGTATTTATTTTATTTTATTCATTGTATTCATTTTATTTATTTTATTTATTTTATTTATTTTATTTATTTTATTTATTTTATTTATTTTATTTATTTTATTTATTTTATTTATTATTTTATTTATTTTGCATGGCTAGATGAGTCTGAGACATAAGGAGGACATATTATATTAAGCTCATCTTCAGGTTCATATCAGTATGTAGTGTCTCTACTGTCTCCATGCTTTAATGTTCAAAAAGCTCTTTCTTTTCTAATACTGCCTGTGCAGCAGCACCTCTTTTCACCCTCTGTCTGAAACCAGAGCCCAGTCTGCTCTGATTGGTTAGCTGGCCGGCTCTGTTGCGATTGGTCAATCGCTTAGAGATGTCCTGCCCCTTAGCCTATCACGTACAATGTGTTGGAGCGCTAGCCAATAGAAACACAAGTGATACATAGTGACGTTATGGAAGTAGACAAAGTATCCGTAAATGGAGGGTTTTCAGGGGGAGGGGGGGGGGCTTTGGGACTTTGGGAACTTATCCTTTGCAGACCATTTACATGCACACAAACACCAACACACTACAGGAAAGGGAAAACCCCAAAGCATGATTGGGCCTCTTTTAGATGTTCCTTGAAGAACCTACACTGACAATAGAGCCTTTGAATCTGTGCAGAAACAGACCCATGGTTAAACTCTCACTAAATCTCAAACCTCCAGATCAGCTCACTTCATGACTCTTCTCCATATTTTATGATACATCTTTGAGTATTTCGACCATCCGCCAGTCAGACATCGACATCAAGGATAAGCTGCTTTTCAAACGCAGACAGAAATATCTCACCCCTCGACACTTCTGTCTACAGTGTGTGTTAAACTCCTGCCACAGTCACAGCAGAGGATGAGAACCGCAAGCGCTCACACCAACACACACCCTGCAGAAGAACTACACAGTGCATGCACACACACTCAACACACACACACACACACACACACACACACACACACACACACACACACACACACACACACACACACACGGACCCCTTCAGTAACCACATACAGGTTTCCTCTTCTCTCTTCTCTTATTTTTGACTTCATTACCGAGAAAGCTCATCCTTGCTTCCTCCTTTTCAAACCAGATGCGAGTACAATCTCTCTTCCTCTATTCTGCTTTAGTCCTCGCACTCAGACACTTTTCTTTATAGTATTGTGGTCGGGGAGTTGTTTTTTTTACAGTGCATGTCCTCATATTTAAACTTGTATTTTCCCCTTTCTTTAGGGGCGTCTGCAGACTTTAAAAAAATCAGACACAGCTACAGTACATACTGACTCGCAGGACTGATGCAACGAGCAGGGTGCTAGAGATAAAGGAAACAACCACGCAACCCGTATTTAAACTGTGTGTCTCCTTAAAACACCATTAATATCAACATTAGTTACTCTGCTAAGTGCACATATTTAAAGTCATGTTTAATTAATATCGTATATTAATGGATTCCTGTTCAATAATAATAATAATAATAATGGGTTCCATTTATAAAGCACTTCATATTTGATTTCAAATCCCGAAGTGCTACAAGCAGTGAGCATGAACAGTATAAATAAACATTACACAACACGGTAGAATTAATAAAAAGCAAAACAAAAATAAAAAATGAATAAAAGGGTGATAAAAAGGTCGAGGCAAAGGCTCTTTTGAAGAGATGGGTTTTGAGGCCTTTTTGAAAAGCCTCCACGGTGTGTGGTGCTCTCATGTGGTCGGGGAGAGCGTTCCACAGACTGGGGGCAGCCGAGCAGAAGGCCCGGTCTCCCGTAGTACGGAGCTTAGTCCTGGGGGGTTTGAGGAAGTTGGAGTTGCTGGAGCGGGTGGTCTGCAAGGAGGTATGGGGGGTGAGGAGTTCCTTGAGGTAGGCAGGGGCAGTTCCATGGACACACCGGTGGGTGAGGACGGAGACCTCGACTTCCTGTTTTTGTATTGTTAAATGATTGACTTAGTTCATTAACGGACAGACTTCGCTCAGAATAAAAGAGAATATCTATAAATAATCACATGGGAAATTAGGTTTCGTTGCACCATAATGCATATGTATATAAGAATGTATATATTGATGTATAAATGTGCAGTAAAAGTCCCATCAAATACAATAATAGTAGTTATTTAGCAGCATAATTTGTTTACGACTAGAATGTTTGCAACAGAGACATACGCCACAGTCCCTCCATGTTATTATTGCTTTTCATTTCTCGGTCTACATTTGATTTACACCTTTACGGTACAGTTAATCAAGCCTTCTTAAAAAGAGGCAATAGGTTTTGTGTTATTGTTTTAAGAGGAGACTTTAGAGTAGACTTAAACGTTTGCTACTTTCTGTTGGAGATGAATGAATGAACGTCCTCAGGGTTTGGTGGAAATGGCCCTTATTTCCATTGACTTTCCTCTCAATGCTGATTGTATTATCCCAGCTTATCTAAATGTCTTCTTATGGACTTCAGGTGTAAACACAGATTTTCTTGTGACAACTCTATTAATTTCATTAACTGACTTCGACAAGTCCAAATGATTCGAGTGGAGTTACGAAACACATTTCAGAAGAAGGTTCTTAACTTGGTTTTCTTTTGTAATACCAGACTTGTATGGACTTGTCACTGTCAGACAATGTATCTACTAAATACAATCCAATGAACCTGCAGGGACTCACCCTGCAGGTTCATTGGATTCTTAGACAACCACAACTATGTTCTACACACACACACACACACACACACACACACACACACACACACACACACACACACACACACAGCTAATGATGTTAGTGGGTCGCTCACACACAGCGAAAGTAAATGAGTTACAATTTAAGTGAAATCCAGCTAACTATTGACGATGTTCTAAATATCTGCAGCACATCAATGATCACATCTTTCAGGGGGGTAGATATTTGATTTGGGAAGGAAATAAGGGTCAATGATCTTATAAAGACTCTCCCATGTTAAGGTTAGTGACCTCGAATAACTGAAGTATACTTAATAAAGTGATTAATTCAGCTGTTGTTAACCAAAAATGTCAAAGTTACTTTGCTCTGAAATGCATTTAATTTGTAATACTCTGTACTTTAAAGAGAATCTATCAAGCTTTTTGGGAGTTTCCCTTTCCTGATGTGTGTTATATGGGTTTTAGTGCATGTAAATGGTCTGCAAAGGCTAAAATCCTAACGATTGGACTCCCAGGGCCAATCATTATTGGCTAGCATGCAACACATCCAACACATTGTACTACGTGAGGGGTTAGGCTAAGGGGGCGGGACATCTCTAAGAGGTTGACCAATCACAACAGAGCCAGCCAGCTAACCAATCAGAGCAGACTGGGCTCTGGTTTCAGACAGAGGGTGAAAAGAGGTGCTGCAGCACAGGCAGTATGAGAAAAATAAAGAGCTTTTTGAACATTAAAGCATGGAGACATGTCGCAGGAGAGGCATGAAATATTTGTGTATCTTGTAAAGTTTCTGTACAATGCATTCATTCTTTCTAATTCTAGATGTTAGTGATATATATTGTAAATACTTGGGCCCCTATTCTAACGCTGCGGATAGTTTGTCAGGGTGTCCCATTTCCTCTCCATTACATCTTAAGGTTGTGTTTTAAACTGTTTGTGTGAATGAATGAATTGAAGGTTGAAAGTTGGGGTGGGATTGGCTGGTGGTTGCACTGATGGTCAGATATGATTGGTTCAGGTGTACCAACCACCATAGAGGCTCCATTGTGCGGCAGAATAGCTGAAGCTTATAGAAATGTGATCCGGGGCTCTGTCCATGCAGAGAGAGGAAGGACAGATCGGCTCTTAGAAAAGCTGAGATATGCAGCTGTATAATTTACACAATAAACACAGTCTTTACTTTATTTGCATGTACAGAAAAAATGGTAGTTATGATGGGTTTTATTTTCCAGTAAGGACATTATGAATAGACTGCATTTACATCCTGAATTGTATCATCCTATTTAGCGTTTTCTCTTTGTTTAAACATATGTTAGTCTACTGAAAGAATGCTACATTTGTTCAGCATCTTAAGTTCAAGTTTTACTTAAAATTCAACGATACAGAGATGACGAAAGTACACACATCCTTTACTCAAGTAGAAGTACAGATACTCGTGTTTAAAAATACTCTGGTGAAAGTAGAAGTACTGACTAAACTTATTTACTCAAGTAAAAGTAAAGAGGCTTTGAAATGTACTTCAATAAAAAGTACCCATAGCTAGCAGCTGTTTTAAAGAGTACCTGACCTCCCTTTATATTAACAGAACAATAATGTCATTGTTAGCTGATGAATGTTTCCATGCTGAACAACGGCAACATGACAACGTTTCCATTGGTCCCTCTTCTTTAGAGAAGACCAGGAAGTGATGGATACACGGATCGTGTTCAAATCAATAGGCACGCAATGACTCTAAAGAATAATGATCACGCACCAAACACACATTCAGACTAAAGGAACCAGCTGTTTGGGAAATGAGAGAAGTAGAAAGTACAGGTATTTGGGTTCAACATGTAAGAAGTAGAAAGTACAGGTATTTGTGTTCAACATGTAAGAAGTAGAAAGTACAGGTATTTGTGTTTAACATGTGAGAAGTAGAAAGTACAGGTATTTGGGTTCAACATGTAAGAAGTAGAAAGTACAGGTATTTGTGTTCAACATGTGAGAAGTAGAAAGTACAGGTATTTGTGTTCAACATGTAAGAAGCAGAAAGTACAAGTATTTGTGTTCAACATGTGAGAAGTAGAACGTACAGGTATTTGTGTTCAACATGTAAGAAGTAGAAAGTACAGGTATTTGTGTTCAACATGTGAGAAGTAGAAAGTACAGGTATTTGTGTTCAACATGTAAGAAGCAGAAAGTACAAGTATTTGTGTTCAACATGTGAGAAGTAGAACGTACAGGTATTTGTGTTCAACATGTAAGAAGTAGAAAGTTCAGGTATTTCAGTTCAACATGTAAGAAGTAGAAAGTACAGGTATTTGTGTTCAACATGTGAGAAGTAGAAAGTACAGGTACTTGTGTTCAACATGTAAGAAGTAGAAAGTACAGGTATTTGTGTTCAACATGTAAGAAGTAGAAAGTACAGGTATTTGTGTTCAACATGTAAGAAGTAGAAAGTACAGGTATTTGAGTTCAACATGTAAGAAGTAGAAAGTACAGGTATTTGTGTTCAACATGTGAGAAGTAGAAAGTACAGGTATTTGTGTTCAACATGTAAGAAGTAGAAAGTACAGGTATTTGTGTTCAAAATATAAGAAGTAGAAAGTACAGGTATTTGTGTTCAACATGTAAGAAGTAGAAAGTACAGGTATTTGAGTTCAACATGTAAGAAGTAGAAAGTACAGGTATTTGTGTTCAACATGTGAGAAGTAGAAAGTACAGGTACTTGTGTTCAACATGTAAGAAGTAGAAAGTACAGGTATTTGTGTTCAAAATGTGAGAAGTAGAAAGTACAGGTATTTGGATTAAACATGTAAGAAGTAGAAAGTACAGGTATTTGTGTTCAAAATATAAGAAGTAGAAAGTACAGGTATTTGTGTTCAACATGTAAGAAGTAGAAAGTACAGGTATTTGTGTTCAAAATGTAAGAAGTAGAAAGTACAGGTATTTGTGTTCAAAATGTGAGAAGTAGAAAGTACAGGTATTTGTGTTCAAAATATAAGAAGTAGAAAGTACAGGTATTTGTGTTCAACATGTAAGAAGTAGAAAGTACAGGTATTTGTGTTCAAAATGTGAGAAGTAGAAAGTACAGGTATTTGGATTAAACATGTAAGAAGTAGAAAGTACAGGTATTTGTGTTCAAAATATAAGAAGTAGAAAGTACAGGTATTTGTGTTCAACATGTAAGAAGTAGAAAGTACAGGTATTTGTGTTCAAAATGTAAGAAGTAGAAAGTACAGGTATTTGTGTTCAAAATGTGAGAAGTAGAAAGTACAGGTATTTGTGTTCAAAATGTGAGAAGTAGAAAGTACAGGTATTTGGATTATACATGTAAGAAGTAGAAAGTACAGGTATTTGTGTTCAACATGTAAGAAGTAGAAAGTACAGGTATTTGTGTTCAACATGTGAGAAGTAGAAAGTACAGGTACTTGTGTTCAACATGTAAGAAGTAGAAAGTACAGGTATTTGTGTTCAAAATGTGAGAAGTAGAAAGTACAGGTATTTGGATTAAACATGTAAGAAGTAGAAAGTACAGGTATTTGTGTTCAAAATATAAGAAGTAGAAAGTACAGGTATTTGTGTTCAACATGTAAGAAGTAGAAAGTACAGGTATTTGTGTTCAAAATATAAGAAGTAGAAAGTACAGGTATTTGAGTTCAACATGTGAGAAGTAGAAAGTACAGGTATTTGGGTTCAACATGTAAGAAGTAGAAAGTACAGGTATTTGTGTTCAACATGTAAGAAGTAGAAAGTACAGGTATTTGTGTTCAACATGTAAGAAGTAGAAAGTACAGGTATTTGAGTTCAACATGTAAGAAGTAGAAAGTACAGGTATTTGTGTTCAACATGTGAGAAGTAGAAAGTACAGGTATTTGTGTTCAAAATGTGAGAAGTAGAAAGTACAGGTATTTGTGTTCAAAATATAAGAAGTAGAAAGTACAGGTATTTGTGTTCAACATGTAAGAAGTAGAAAGTACAGGTATTTGAGTTCAACATGTAAGAAGTAGAAAGTACAGGTATTTGTGTTCAACATGTGAGAAGTAGAAAGTACAGGTACTTGTGTTCAACATGTAAGAAGTAGAAAGTACAGGTATTTGTGTTCAAAATGTGAGAAGTAGAAAGTACAGGTATTTGGATTAAACATGTAAGAAGTAGAAAGTACAGGTATTTGTGTTCAAAATATAAGAAGTAGAAAGTACAGGTATTTGTGTTCAACATGTAAGAAGTAGAAAGTACAGGTATTTGTGTTCAAAATGTAAGAAGTAGAAAGTACAGGTATTTGTGTTCAAAATGTGAGAAGTAGAAAGTACAGGTATTTGTGTTCAAAATATAAGAAGTAGAAAGTACAGGTATTTGTGTTCAACATGTAAGAAGTAGAAAGTACAGGTATTTGTGTTCAAAATGTGAGAAGTAGAAAGTACAGGTATTTGGATTAAACATGTAAGAAGTAGAAAGTACAGGTATTTGTGTTCAAAATATAAGAAGTAGAAAGTACAGGTATTTGTGTTCAACATGTAAGAAGTAGAAAGTACAGGTATTTGTGTTCAAAATGTAAGAAGTAGAAAGTACAGGTATTTGTGTTCAAAATGTGAGAAGTAGAAAGTACAGGTATTTGTGTTCAAAATGTGAGAAGTAGAAAGTACAGGTATTTGGATTATACATGTAAGAAGTAGAAAGTACAGGTATTTGTGTTCAACATGTAAGAAGTAGAAAGTACAGGTATTTGTGTTCAACATGTGAGAAGTAGAAAGTACAGGTACTTGTGTTCAACATGTAAGAAGTAGAAAGTACAGGTATTTGTGTTCAAAATGTGAGAAGTAGAAAGTACAGGTATTTGGATTAAACATGTAAGAAGTAGAAAGTACAGGTATTTGTGTTCAAAATATAAGAAGTAGAAAGTACAGGTATTTGTGTTCAACATGTAAGAAGTAGAAAGTACAGGTATTTGTGTTCAAAATATAAGAAGTAGAAAGTACAGGTATTTGTGTTCAACATGTAAGAAGTAGAAAGTACAGGTATTTGTGTTCAAAATGTAAGAAGTAGAAAGTACAGGTATTTGTGTTCAAAATGTGAGAAGTAGAAAGTACAGGTATTTGTGTTCAAAATGTGAGAAGTAGAAAGTACAGGTATTTGGATTATACATGTAAGAAGTAGAAAGTACAGGTATTTGTGTTCAAAATGTAAGAAGTAGAAAGTACAGGTATTTGTGTTCAAAATGTGAGAAGTAGAAAGTACAGGTATTTGTGTTCAAAATGTGAGAAGTAGAAAGTACAGGTATTTGGATTATACATGTAAGAAGTAGAAAGTACAGGTATTTGTGTTCAAAATATAAGAAGTAGAAAGTACAGGTATTTGTGTTCAACATGTAAGAAGTAGAAAGTACAGGTATTTGTGTTCAAAATGTAAGAAGTAGAAAGTACAGGTATTTGTGTTCAACATGTGAGAAGTAGAAAGTACAGGTATTTGTGTTCAAAATGTGAGAAGTAGAAAGTACAGGTATTTGGATTAAACATGTAAGAAGTAGAAAGTACAGGTATTTGTGTTCAACATGTAAGAAGTAGAAAGTACAGGTATTTGGGTTCAACATGTAAGAAGTAGAAAGTACAGGTATTTGTGTTCAACATGTAAGAAGTAGAAAGTACAGGTATTTGGGTTCAACATGTAAGAAGTAGAAAGTACAGGTATTTGTGTTCAACATGTAAGAAGTAGAAAGTACAGGTATTTAGGTTAAACATGTAAGAAGTAGAAAGTACAGGTATTTGTGTTCAAAATGTGAGAAGTTGAAAGTCATCAGAAAAATAAGTAGTGGAGTAAAGTACTGATACCAGAAAAATGTACTTAAGTACAGTAACGAAGTATTTGTACTCCACTACTTCCCACCTCTGATTATATATTGGAATATGGAAAACACTGAAAAAGTACTTCAGTGATATTCAGTTTGTTCATTCTGCTTTACTTTGAACTCCATTTGAAACAAATATGCAGGTATATCATTCACCTTGCTGCTGGTTTATAAAGCATTGAATGGTTTACATTTCTGACCTCCTGCTAAATTGTGAACCATCCCGATCTCTCAGGTCTTCAGGGACTGGTCAGCTTTCTGTCCCCAGAGTCAGAACTAAACATGGAGAAGCAGCGTTCAGGTATTATGCTCCAAATATCTGGAACCAACTCCCAGAAACCTGCAGCTGCAACTCTGACTACTTTGAAATCCAGGCTGAAGACTTTCCTTTTGCCGCTGCTTATAATTGAACGACTGATATCTCAAACTGCACTGTAACTGTTACTCATGTATTTTATAGATTAGCTTGTTTTTGGTTGATTTTAATCTCTTTGCTTTATAATGACTGTTTTTAAATGCCATTTGTATTGTGTTTCCGCTGCACTATTTTAATCTTTTCATTGTTGTAAAGCACTTTGAATTGCCTTATGTTAAAAGGTGCTATATCGATGACTTGCCTTACCTAATCATTAACATAGCACACAAAGATTTATTAAATGTATTTTTTAACTTTTTTATGTCCCAGTTAGGACTTATTTAAGAAGTTGCTTTAACATCACAGAGTCATGAGTTAAATATCTTTACTATATTTTCTTTCTGCAATAACGTTTATGTTGTGAGTTGTAAAGGAAGCAGTTTTGTCGTGCATAGTCCTATAAATGGGGCGAAGCCTGCGAACTAGTTCAGGCAGTCAACTTGAGCACTTGTGCTGCATTCATAGTATAACGTCCCTTGCCACTCTACAGCCAACCAAACAGTCTCCTTAATTAGCCGCTCTATTTAACCTGCCAGATCTCTCTCCATGCTTTGCTTGCTGCTGCTATTGCTGCAGCTACCTCCACGTTGCTGCTGCTTGCTGCCCCACCACCACCCCAGCTTCCACCTGTAGGCTCGGGGGGTTAGTTATTTAATCATCACTCACGGTGCTATGTATATCTGTGGAGTGATGAGGCCCGAGACGAGACGCCAAACTCAACTATATGCTGCTTCTAATAAACATGTTAAAGAAACACGTGAGTTGTCTGACTGAACTGAGGGAACATATTATCTACAAGTCATTTTACACCCTATATCAAAAGGGCATTTATTTTTAAAAGTTGAAATCAATGCAGCCCATCAGAATGAAATCACATCAACAAAGACGGATTAAACTGATCTATATAGGAAATAGTATTGACATAGATTTGTTTTATATCATGGACACATCAGCTTACTTTAATATCATACAGGAAAAAATGGTTGACCCTACTTTTAATGTATTTTATATTCCAGTAAGGACGTCATTTAAAAGTTGCATTAAATGAATCATATGATCCTATTTTTTATTATGAATGGATAATTATATGCAATGCCTTGTTGTTTTTTATGCCGCTGTAACAAAAACATTTCCCAATTTGGGATTAATAAAGTATATCTTATCTTTTTCTTTTGCTAAATAATATTAGATTTAACAAGTTAAGGCACTTCTTGCACTATTTATTGTTGTATTTGTTTTATTGTTTTATGCCCTTTATATATATTATGTTGCATTGTTGGAGCTTGGAACTTAATTTTCATCGCCATATCTAGCATCTGTATCTGCATACTTCTTAAAGGAAGCATGTATTTCCTCATGACAACAACATATTCCAGTAAGTACATTTTAAAATCAACACAATAATAATAAACAATCAGAATGAAATCACATCCTGATTCCCCGCTCTGTGGATCCCATTGTATCCTGCACCTGCCGCTAGAATCCCAACCATGTTTGATGATGACAGCAATGAGTCCATGATGAGAGAATGTCAACTATTGTGTTGCCAAATATAATAGCTTCTTTAATTACAGGCCAAGAAGATGTCAGTGAAGGCAACCTGCATTAACAACATGATCTGCTACGCTCAGATAAACAGAGAGTCTGTGCCGAAGGGATTGCACGGTGGATTAAAGTAGCTAAATAAACCTCGTACATCAAGTTCTGAGTGTGTTTAAGTAACATTGGAAATTCTTTGCGCGAGTATTTCCATTAAATGCTTCTTTATTCTGGTACTCCAACACATTTTAAAAGCATAAAATGAATTGTACTCATCTACATTCATTTTAAAGCTTTAGGTTCTTTTCAGATTAAGATTTTGCATTAAAAACACGTGATACACGTTAACCATAATGCATCTCTTAATATTAAACCAGTGAAATAACTGCAACAAAAAGGTTAAAATATCCAATATTCAACAATACATTTAGGAAGAACGTCCAAAACCTCAACAGATTTTGTAACAGAACTACAACACTTAAATGCTACCTGATGCAATAAAACTAACAATCCAATAATGTCATATCTATGAAAATACATCACATATGGAGGCCCTTTTTCTGCAAAACCGGTACTTTTACTTTTTACTTTAAGTACTTGTTGCTGATATTACTTCAGTAAGATTTTGAATGCATACTTTGACTTGTAATGGAGCGTTTTTAACATTATCTCAATACTTTTTCCACTAGTGCTGTCAGTTAACCTGAAACTCTATGGAGCTGTAATAATACTAACAGGATATTGCAGATGACACACGATGGCAGGCTGTGATACGAGGTGTAATTTCACTTCCCTGCTTCTTTTTCCATTCAACTGTCGCACTTTATAAACCCATTTGGCCACTTAAAATATTTTGTAATTTCTAATCGGATCGACACTTGCATGTGTAGAAAAGAGCGATACTGAGTTTATCTGCACATACCTGTGATGCAGCGGGGAAGTTGTCCGAACTTTGCTCAAGGTGTGGTGTTTGTTATTTGTTGTTTTTAAACCGGTTGGTTCATCCAGAAGGCTCAGGTTGTCTCCATTTATCCGAAAAGATAGGAGACTATGAGAGTGAAAAGTGAGGAGTGTGTGTGTGTGTGAGCTGTGGTCCTGACAGAGAGAGAGTAGACTGAGGGAGAGAGAGAGAGAGAGAGAGAGAGAGAGAGAGAGAGAGAGAGAGAGAGAGACGCAACACGCTGACAGCAGAGAGGAGAGCGAGTGAGAGAGTGGGTGAGAGAGAGAGAGAGAGAGAAAACCACACGCTGACAGGAGAGAGGTGTGTGAGAGAGAGAGATATATAGAGAGAGAGACGCAACACGCTGACAGCAGAGAGAGGAGAGAGAGAGAGAGAGAGAGAGAGAGAGAGAGAGAGAGAGAGAGAGAGAGAGAGAGAGAGAGAGAGAGAGAGAGAGAGAGAGAGAGAGAGAGGGAGGGGGGGAGTGTGTGTGACCTGTCTGTCATCAGGTACGGTGGCCTTGAAAATCTACAAAAACAATATCCATCCAGTCTTAGTTCTTATAAATATTTAATTGGTTAACTTGGTGTCTGAATCAGGTATATCTAGATATACTAGTATGAAACACTGGGGTGATTTTCTGAATACGTTTACTATAACATTTTCTGAAAAAACCAGCATAGACCAGCTTAGGTTTAGTTGGTTTACCAGGCTGGACAAGCTGGTTCAAGACCAACCTGGCCAGCTAAACCAGCATAGTTATACTAATATTATTGTTGTTACCATCATTACTATTATTAACAATGTTTTCTTTATTTATCACTGCAGAAAGGATCATGCCAGCCCACATCAAACACCTGATCAAGAACTTGTGAATCTTCAGGCAGAAAAGTTGAAAACACCTGTTCGAAGTTCCAGTTCCCCGTACATGGAACCATGACTGTCCTCTGTCCCACATGTCTTCAGTCAGTGCTGGACCCCATGACTCTATTCCACATGTCTTCAGTCAGTGCTGGACCCCATGACTCTGTTCCACATGTCTTCAGTCAGTCCTGGACCCTATGACTCTGTTCCACATGTCTTCAGTCAGTTCTGGACCCTATGACTCTGTTCCACATGTCTTCAGTCAGTTCTGGACCCTATGACTCTGTTCCACATGTCTTCAGTCAGTTCTGGACCCTATGACTCTGTTCCACATGTCTTCAGTCAGTTCTGGACCCTATGACTCTGTTCCACATGTCTTCAGTCAGTTCTGGACCCTATGACTCTGTTCCACATGTCTTCAGTCAATTCTGGACCCTATGACTCTGTTCCACATGTCTTCAGTCAGTGCTGGACCCTATGACTCTGTTCCACATGTCTTCAGTCAGTGCTGGACCCTATGACTCTGTTCCACATGTCTTCAGTCAGTCCTGGACCCTATGACTCTGTTCCACATGTATTCAGTCAATTATGGACCCTATGACTCTGTTCCACATGTCTTCAGTCAGTTCTGGACCCTATGACTCTGTTCCACATGTCTTCAGTCATTCCTGGACCCTATGACTCTGTTCCACATGTCTTCAGTCAGTCCTGGACCCTATGACTCTGTTCCACATGCCTTCAGTCAGTCCTGGACCCTCTGTTCCACATGTTTTCAGTCAGTCCTGGACCCCATGACTCTGTTCCACATGACTTCAGTCAGTCCTGGGCCCCATGACTCTGTTCCACATGTCTTCAGTCAGTGCTGGACCCTATGACTCTGTTCCACGTGTATTCAGTCAGTCCTGGACCCTATGACTCTGTTCCACATGTCTTCAGTCATTCCTGGACCCCATGACTCTGTTCCACATGTATTCAGTCAGTCCTGGACCCTATGCCTCTGTTCCACATGTCTTCAGTCAGTTCTGGACCCTATGACTCTGTTCCACATGTCTTCAGTCAGTTCTGGACCCTATGACTCTGTTCCACATGACTTCAGTCAGTCCTGGACCCTATGACTCTGTTCCACGTGTCTTCAGTCAGTTCTGGACCCTATGACTCTGTTCCACATGTCTTCAGTCAGTTCTGGACCCTATGACTCTGTTCCACATGTCTTCAGTCAGTTCTGGACCCTATGACTCTGTTCCACATGTCTTCAGTCAGTTCTGGACCCTATGACTCTGTTCCACATGTCTTCAGTCAGTCCTGGACCCTCTGTTCCACATGTTTTCAGTCAGTCCTGGACCCCATGACTCTGTTCCACATGACTTCAGTCAGTCCTGGGCCCCATGACTCTGTTCCACATGTCTTCAGTCAGTTCTGGACCCTATGACTCTGTTCCACGTGTCTTCAGTCAGTTCTGGACCCTATGACTCTGTTCCACATGTCTTCAGTCAGTTCTGGACCCCATGACTCTGTTCCACATGTCTTCAGTCAGTTCTGGACCCCATGACTCTGTTCCACATGTCTTCAGTCAGTTCTGGACCCCATGACTCTGTTCCACATGTCTTCAGTCAGTTCTGGACCCCATGACTCTGTTCCACATGTCTTCAGTCAGTTCTGGACCCTATGACTCTGTTCCACATGTCTTCAGTCAGTTCTGGACCCTATGACTCTGTTCCACATGTCTTCAGTCAGTTCTGGACCCTATGACTCTGTTCCACATGTCTTCAGTCAGTTCTGGACCCTATGACTCTGTTCCACATGTCTTCAGTCAGTTCTGGACCCTATGACTCTGTTCCACATGTCTTCAGTCAGTCCTGGACCCTCTGTTCCACATGTCTTCAGTCAGTTCTGGACCCCATGACTCTGTTCCACATGTCTTCAGTCAGTTCTGGGCCCCATGACTCTGTTCCACATGTCTTCAGTCAGTTCTGGACCCCATGACTCTGTTCCACGTGTCTTCAGTCAGTTCTGGACCCTATGACTCTGTTCCACATGTCTTCAGTCAGTTCTGGACCCCATGACTCTGTTCCACATGTCTTCAGTCAGTTCTGGACCCTATGACTCTGTTCCACATGTCTTCAGTCAGTTCTGGACCCTATGACTCTGTTCCACATGTCTTCAGTCAGTTCTGGACCCTATGACTCTGTTCCACATGTCTTCAGTCAGTTCTGGACCCTATGACTCTGTTCCACGTGTATTCAGTCAGTTCTGGACCCTATGACTCTGTTCCACATGTCTTCAGTCAGTTCTGGACCCTATGACTCTGTTCCACATGTCTTCAGTCATTCCTGGACCCTATGACTCTGTTCCACATGTCTTCAGTCAGTCCTGGACCCATGACTCTGTTCCACATGTCTTCAGTCAGTTCTGGACCCTCTGTTCCACATGTCTTCAGTCAGTTCTGGACCCCATGACTCTGTTCCACATGTCTTCAGTCAGTTCTGGACCCCATGACTCTGTTCCACATGTCTTCAGTCAGTTCTGGACCCTATGACTCTGTTCCACGTGTCTTCAGTCAGTTCTGGACCCTATGACTCTGTTCCACATGTCTTCAGTCAGTTCTGGACCCCATGACTCTGTTCCACATGTCTTCAGTCAGTTCTGGACCCTATGACTCTGTTCCACATGTCTTCAGTCAGTTCTGGACCCTATGACTCTGTTCCACATGTCTTCAGTCAGTTCTGGACCCTATGACTCTGTTCCACATGTCTTCAGTCAGTTCTGGACCCCATGACTCTGTTCCACATGTCTTCAGTCAGTTCTGGACCCTATGACTCTGTTCCACATGTCTTCAGTCAGTTCTGGACCCCATGACTCTGTTCCACATGTCTTCAGTCAGTTCTGGACCCTATGACTCTGTTCCACATGTCTTCAGTCAGTTCTGGACCCTATGACTCTGTTCCACATGTCTTCAGTCAGTCTGGACCCTATGACTCTGTTCCACATGTCTTCAGTCAGTTCTGGACCCTATGACTCTGTTCCACATGTCTTCAGTCAGTTCTGGACCCTATGACTCTGTTCCACATGTCTTCAGTCAGTTCTGGACCCTATGACTCTGTTCCACATGTCTTCAGTCAGTCCTGGACCCTATGACTCTGTTCCACATGTCTTCAGTCAGTTCTGGACCCTATGACTCTGTTCCACATGTCTTCAGTCAGTCTGGACCCTATGACTCTGTTCCACATGTCTTCAGTCAGTTCTGGACCCTATGACTCTGTTCCACATGTCTTCAGTCAGTTCTGGACCCTATGACTCTGTTCCACATGTCTTCAGTCAGTTCTGGACCCTATGACTCTGTTCCACATGTCTTCAGTCATTCTGGACCCTATGACTCTGTTCCACATGTCTTCAGTCAGTCTGGACCCTATGACTCTGTTCCACATGTCTTCAGTCAGTCTGGACCCTATGACTCTGTTCCACATGTCTTCAGTCAGTCTGGACCCTATGACTCTGTTCCACATGTCTTCAGTCAGTTCTGGACCCCATGACTCTGTTCCACATGTCTTCAGTCAGTTCTGGACCCTATGACTCTGTTCCACATGTCTTCAGTCAGTTCTGGACCCTATGACTCTGTTCCACATGTCTTCAGTCAGTTCTGGACCCTATGACTCGGACACTAGTTCTACCAAGGCTCATTAGAGGTAAGAGTGGTAGGAGAGGAGTGGAGTTATCTTTGTATTTAGGCAGCAAGTCGACAAAGGTGATCAAGTGCTGATGCTAATAATGATCCGATTCATTTGATATTGATTGTCTGCCAATACCGAATCCTGATCCGATTCTTCTATTTCCCAGATAATACAGCTGCACCGTGTACACTAGCTCTATTGGTTTTTGCCATTGTAAATAACCATAAGCAATTGTTGGCTGTAACGTCTATGCCAACCAACTGTAATTTGTAATGTATTTTACCATACTTTAACGGTGTTCTGGCAACCACAGCAGCCCAAATGTTAACGTAAATGTCAAGTTTTCTTTTTACAGTGTACTTATATCTGTACATTTATTTTCAGTTTGCTTCAAGAAGTGGCTTCAACAGACAGAAATGCAGGACGCTACACAACGGGAAACATTATGGACATGAACAAGGAAAAACTAAAAACACTTTCTTTGTTGCCTTTTTCTTATCCTACATTACTGTTTTTGTTACCATTTAAATATTGAATTATATGTGTTACTTTTATTTTAAATTAAATGCACCTGTTTTAGATAATGTATTTATTTTTGATGTATAGGTTGATTTGCAGGTTGGTTGTTATTTGTATAATTACTGTATTGTTACTGTGTATTTCATTATATTAACTAGCTATTTATTGCTATTTATTTAATTAAAATACTGTTATGAAAACTATACAATGTCTTTATTTTTGGTAGATACCAGAATACATGACACAATGAATCTTTGTAATATATGTATGTTCTCTGGTTAAAATAATCATACCAGTATTTAAAGAGCCTGTGACACGGTTTTCTCCCATCATCCAAACCCATCAATTTGAGTACATATTGTCCCCTTGAAAACCGTTACTGAACTGATTTTGGATATTTGTACTTTCATTAATCTGCCTTCAATGTTGACAATTTTCTGGATCTTCTCGCGGATTCTTCAAGTCCCGCCAAATGATGGGTGACGTCATTGCGGGCACAGCGCTCCAGCTGCACCGTCCAGGATCCCAGCATCTGCATGTAAACCTTTATATATATACAGTCAGATGTAAACGCACGATGGTGCACACAGCAGCAAGCTCAGACAGCGATGACAGGTTAATGTTGAACGTGTCTGAGAGCTCATATGAGGCTGAAGGATCGGTTTATGTTGTATCTGTTAGAAGTTTAGGAATGAGGTGCGTCAATATGGGCGATCATATGGTCATGTAGCCAGTGGTGGACTGGGACTAAAAATCATCCCGGGACTCTCGACCGGCCCACTTCGGTACCGCTAGTAAATTGTCAACGGGGGAGCGGGGGATGTAAAATACAAATATAATGTATAATGTCTGTGTCTTTGACATTAGCGCTGCTCGCCACCTGTGCCCTGTACTACGAAGCCAGTTGAACAGACCCTGGATATGTTTGAGTAACAAACAAACTAACAACAAACTAACAAACGAGATCTCGCTAAGCGGTCCTACGACGCTGGTTATCAACTCGGTAAATCAAGCCAGGGTTTCTCTCTCCAGCTGAGAGCGCGTTCACGTCTAAAACACGAGTGGATCTGACTTTAATTACATTTGTCTCGAGTGTTTCGTCAACATAATGTGTTAAATAATACTTCTGCATCCAGTCTGTGACACTGTGAGTGTTGCACGGCCAGATGAGGCTGGAGAAGCTGACTCAGATAAGGAAATATATGATATATTATGATATTATATGATCGATGATCTGATTGATGATGTAATATGAATGATAAGTGCGACACGTCGACGTCTTCTCTGCATACGGCAGTTTAAACTGTATTTTCTTTATCCTGTAATATGACTTGAGAGATTTAAACTCCGCACACTGAGTTGATCTCTTTTCTATAGACGCCGGAGGCGGGCAGCGTCAGGTAAAAGAAGTTATTTAGCCTTCTCAAACCTGAGCCTCACGCGCCGCCTATGGGGGATGTGCTAGTTACTTATCCGACCGGCCCACTTCGGTACCGACCCATCGGGATTCGTCCCGATGGCCAGTCCGCCACTGCACCCAGCCCACGTAAACTGTCAACGGGGGGAGCCTCGCTGCGGGGAAACGGTGGACCTAGTGTCCCGATCGGAGTGGGAATAATAATAATAATCCGTGCATTGTATCCATTAATTTCCCCAACATTGTGGTAAAAAACCACACGTTTAATCCACGTTGGTGTACTACAACTACAAAAAGCATCGGTTTGTTTTCTCATCAGTAAATGCAGACCGGCTCAAACAAACGATTTTTAATCATCATCCTTACTCATCATTTAATGTATCATATGTTCGCCGAATTGACATGAAAGCACTAATAAATGTAGTTTCATCCACTTGAGTTTATAACCACAAAAATAATCGATTTGTTTTTATATCACATCCGACGGGAGGAAATTCAGCAGCTCTCACTCCCGATTTTTAATCCTAATGTAATCATCATCTTCACCACGATCATTTATGTTTATGTCGCCGAATTGACATGAAAGCACTGACAAATATGAATATACTGTAGTCAACTTCATTAAAACGTTATTAACGTGCCTAAACTCAGTAATTCACCATTTCTACGCATGACACAACACACTTTGTCCGTGTTTGGCTCTCGAAGCGTTCCCGCATAGAGAGGCGAAGTCCCTCCCTTTCCGGGAGCCTCCATGGGACCCCGGAAGCGTAAAATTATACATTGAAGTCAATGGAGAGAGAAAGGTTATCTTTTGATCCCGTTTGAATTGTGCCACGAATGACACATATGATGTTTGTCAATTTAAAAGAATATTTTGCAAGTCAAAAAAATTAAAATGTGTCGTAAAACTGTGAAGTTACACATTTTTTTGTGTGAAACCGCTGAGTGAACTACAGGTCTCTTGGTCTCGCACAATACGCGTCACCATCACAAAGATGGCCGTCACGTTAGCAAATTTCACCTGTTTCTTTCAGAATGAGAATAAAAGTATAAAACGAGGTGACTACAAGTCTGGACACGTTGAGAGCTGTACATACACGAAAGGGGAGTTAGTCGGTTCTGTAAGAGCAGCGGGACCGGCTTTACAAGATGTTGGTGAGTAATATGAGTGCAATGTGTAACGTTAATGTCAGCTAGCTAACATTAGCTAACAAGGTACACTAACGTGTTTTGTTTCAGTAACTAGTGTTCTCCTTTAGAACTTCGTGGTCTGTGTGTGCTGTGGATAACATTAGTGTTCACAAGAACAAGGTATACTCCCGTGTTTTGTTTTAGTTGCTCTTCAGATTGAAACGGCCAGTTTTATATCGAGTTTATTTGCTGTGTGTAGATTCTTTTGTTATCTTGTCATTTGTTTGGTTATCCAGGCACAGCTGTGCGTGACTCCCTCTGGTACACTGGTATGTGTTTTCCTAATGTAGAGAGCATTGATTAATTAATAAACTACACACTGAGTCTAGATCCTGACCAAATCCTTTTTTATTGTTGATCAAATGTTTTTCAAAAATGTATTCATACACATTTAGAAAAATACAATGTACAATCACAACCAGTACAACACACATTACAAAAAATACAGAAAAAACAAACAATAACAACAATCAGACAAAACTATGGAAAAATAACCCCTCCCACCCCCAGATCCGGACCATCCTTGTATTATTGCTCATTCAATCTATTATAGCATGCTAACAAACATGGTACTTTCTTTATTTGTACAGATCTGCATGGGAGACGATGGCGCGATGCAGAGCGCTGTCTGGGATTGTGCACGGGGGATGTACAAATGCAGCCACGCTGCAGCATTGGCAATATGTGCCATGTGGCAGATCAGCTCCACAGATGTTGAGTGCCAGTGGAGGAAGCCTGGCACTTCCAAAGTAGTCCAGCCGGTGTCTCAACTTTACCAACAGTGAGAGGAGACATACAACCCACTGGCCAGAGACATCGCCACTCAGGATGTAGACTGGTTCAGGTCTGCACTGAGGGGCGCACAGTGTGGCATGGCATGGCTTTTGTCACCTGAGCCAGAGCCGCGGCCTCAACATCAGGCCATTGTCACCGTGCCGGAGCTGGTGAAGGGGGTCGGGGGCTTGAGGCAATTCTTGCCTCAATGCGACTGAGCAGAGACCAGCAAGCTGCCATCCAGACAGCCACCGGAGGACAGCGGACAAAGTGGCAGTTACACAGGCGGGGCAGGTTGACAGCCAGCAAGTTTGGTTCTGTGCTGCGGTCGGGACTTTCATCCACTCCATGCGCGTCCCTCTTGAAGAGGGTGCTCGGGGGGTACAACTTGGACGGAGTCATGGCTGTCAACTGGGGGGTTGTAAACGAGGCCGAAGCGGTGAAGGCTTTTGTGCAGGCCTATCAGGAGACAGTGTTCGAGTCTGGTCTCTTTGTGAGTGAGTCGGTGTTTTGGAAGCATCCCCCGATGGACTTGTGCAGCCATCTGCCCTGCTGGAGGTGAAGTGTCCACCATCATTATACATGATGGTGTGTATATAGGATATATATATATATTTGTATACATATCTGTAAATTGTATAATTTTATTTGATTTAAAAGTATTTTTGATCTCTGTCTATAAACACAAACTGAGTAAGATTGACAATAAAGTTGACTTTGAAAAATATATATTCTTTATGAAAATAGTTGACTGTTGGAGAAATGAATCCAAATGAAACGTTGGACTGAACTACAACTACGCCTTTAAATCTCTACGGACTGTTTTTCAGTGGGATGGCAAGTTCCTATCTTTAAACATTTATTAGTTTTTTCTCAGAACAGATTTGATTTTCTGAAGTTAATTTAACTTAACCATGTAAGGTCATTATTAAAAAGGTACAATCAATTTGTTTAGGTTGAATAAAATAATGATAAACATTTCATTTGGATAATTTACTGACAGAATAAGAAACTCAATAATGCTCTACTCACCTGTTCCTTTTTATAAAGTGAAACAGTTGAAACGATAGATTTTAGTAAACTTAAAAACAACCTTCTCCAAAAGCTATCAAGGAATACACCGAATACTTGTTTTAGAACTTTATTACATATTTTTATATAAATAGTTTGAATGATCCATAATTGACAGAAGCTTGTGTTTACACTGACCTGTCACTCATATATTAATGTCTTTGTAACTTCAGTAAACCACTACCTCACTCATTTCTTTCATCACGGTTCAGTAAACTAAGTGACACATGAACCAGTTTAATAATTATAATAACGTAGGATTGCAACTCTTTGAAACTGTAGGTGGCTCTTAAAAGAGCCGTTGTATTTGGGTGTGCTGGTCTCAGGTCAGTCTAAGCCCTCTCTCCGCGGATGCAGCGGGCCAGCTGGATGTCCTTGGGCATGATGGTGACCCTCTTTGCTTGGTTCATCTTACTGGGGGGCAGCTACATGGATGTCGGTGCAGTCCACAGTCATTGTGCAGTTGAAGGCAGAATGAATTTATTATTGACTCCGAATGAAGCACAACTTCATGTCATACAACACATTGACTTTATTTGTAATTGTGTAAAAAAATAAAGCATTGATTAGCAAGCAGGACCTGCAGGAACAGAGCACGGTGATGGATGGAGCTGGGAAGAGAGAAGAATAAAGAAAACAGATCAACTTTATTATCGGATATTAAAAATTCAATTTCAAAACAAGTTGCCGCTCCTACAGTTTTCTAGTATGTAAAGATGATTTCACTTGACCTATGCACAATATCACACTCAATACATGTGTGTCTCTGGGGGGTGCATTGTGCCTTTGATGTATATAAATAATATACCATAACCAAATACTATTACGTACAGTGGAAATCAGGTTGCCAGAGCAGGTCAGTGGGCATGTTCCTCAGGGTCTCAGCAGTTACAGGTGAGGTAAAGAAAATAAAAGAGAAAAAGGTCAGTAAAGTAACAACACTTTGAATAATTATCTCTTTTAATAATGTTCTATCAGTAATCACTCAACTACTGTCTTTCCAACAAACAGATTGACTCACTATCATCACAATGAAACACGTCCAGAAGAATGGACCACAGATGGAAATTAGCTATTAGCTATAATCTGGCATATTGCATCTCTTCTCTTTGTTGAGATTAATGTTTGTGTATGCATGGTCCTTCTATAAATAAATACATGTCATGCAAAGCTGCCTGCCTGCCTTCCTTCCTTCGACTCTCCCTGAACTGCCTGATCTTTTAATGTTCAATGTTAACCATTTGAGCAGATAGCATTAAGTAGAAAAGATCGCAGATGCTAATCTGCCGTTAGCCTACCTTCCGCCCGTTTAGCACCTGGCGATAGGTTCCTCTTCAAATGTTTCACAAAATACTTAACATCATGACTACTCTTACTGTTTAACATTTGGGTTCACTTCATGTTAAGGCTAATACAAATGACAAGGCTAAGTAATGTGATGCTAACTAACGTGCTCGCTACTAGCTATGTAGCTAGCTTGACTGTGTTCCATGCACAACATGTGTATTACCTGAGATCTCTGATCCAGCGACTCCTGGTCCTTTCATCAGACGGGAAGCGATAGAACGAGCTATGATCTATAAGTATGATCACTTATGTGATTGCAACCTGGTACAAAGCACACAGGCATCTTGTAAAAGTGAATTTATTTTTAGCAATCTCTTATTTATTGGAGGGAATAAATCAGTTATGAGATCTTCTTCTTCGCTTTAATTACGAGTCGCAACCACTTGGAGCATTATCGCCTGTGACATCACTTACGCGAGCCAGAATGGGATTTGGGATTTGTAGTCTTTGTAGTCGCGTATTTTTCATAGTCTTATATTTCAACAGTTTTACGACAAAATGTGACTTTTTTGACATGGAACTTATTGTTTAAGATTGACAAACATCATATATGTTTGTCGGGGGACATCTTACTTCTTCCTTCTCTCTGTCTATACCCGTGTACACTCATGTTCCGATTAACCCAGCTTCCCCAAATGTCTTTCTTTTTGGTGTCTATATACGCTGGGATCCGGAGTCATGGATGATCCTGCGGTCCTGTGTCCTGGATCGCGAGCGCTGGATCTTGAGTCGTGGCTGTGGTCCTGGATCATAGGTCCTGGATGGATATCCTCGTGGATTCATCTTCCTATTATACACACATGCATTTCCAAACATTTGGACTACCTATGTTGCAAATGTATTATCTTTTCAATTTACACACGGCATCTATTGCACGTCTGTCCGTCCTGGGAGAGGGATCCCTCCTCTGTTGCTCTCCCTGAGGTTTCTCCCATTTTTCCCTTTAAACTGGGTTTTCTTTGGAAGTTTTTCCTTGTGCGATGTGAGGGTCTAAGGACAGAGGGTGTCGTATTGTCATACTGATATTCTGTACACACTGTGAAGACCACTGAGACAAATGTAACATTTGTGATATTGGGCTATATAAATAAACATTGATTGATTGATTGATGTGTAGTTCGTGGCACAATTCAAACGGGATCAAAAGATACGTGTTCTCTCTCCATTGAATTCAATGTTAATTTTTCGCTTCCGGGGTCCCATGGGCCGGAAGTAGATGGGCGTGACTTCGCCTCTCTATTGACGTCACTTCCGGCTTCCCCCAAAACTTCAAAATGAGTGAAGGAATTTCCCCGCGATGTTCGAAATTATTGATATTTAACGAAACGGTATCGCTTTTTCTTTTTTAAACTGACGGTTCGAGATTACTAGTAGCCCAATATTTAATTGCACAACAGTTGTTGGGATGGTGTCACAGGCTCTTTAAACAATGAAGTAAGCTTCCAGCATGGTATATTTAATACTATTATTAAACATTAGCTGGTGATGGATGGATGCTGATGCTGGGTTTTTTAGCTGGCCAGGATGGCTGGTTTAGCTGGTGCACCAGTTAAACCAGCCACCAGCTAAAGTGTCCAAAACCCCTCTAAACCAGCCAACCATCCAGCAGGGTAAAGTTTACTGATGTGACTAACAATAAAAAGAAAACATGACAAATAGTTTTACATTTCAATGCATGATTTGTAAGTGTATATTAAATAATGTATTTACAAAGTAGGGATTAGTTAAGAAGTAAACAGTGGATTATCTGTAAAATATTAGTTTACATCTGAAATGTAGAAGTTTAAGGTATCGAAAATGCATTGTACAAATTGACTTATGTTTGACTTTATAAATAAGAAAAACATGTAAGACTAAATACTCTAGTATAAAAAGCAGCCTTAAATAGGCTTATATAAGATAAATATATTAGTTATTGCTATTTTTTTGTTTCTAAATGTGAAGCCAGAGCAGCTCCATAACTCTTCCGTAGTGAAAGCGGAACTAAAGTGCTGGTCATGTGCTGGTCATGTGCTGTCAGGACTCGTTTAGCGAGCGGACTGTTTACCTTCCGCTGCTGACAGGAGGAATGCTCATCTTTCTGTCATCATGTACTCTCACGGCTCAGAGAGTTTAATTAAACAAGCAAGGTAATGACACTTTAAAATAAGAACTTCATGTTCAACCCTTCTCTTCAGCTGGTTTACACACTTCCAGTTAGCATTTCCGCTGCTAAGCTAACTAGGCTGAAGCTAGGTCACCTGTCAAAACCATAATATGCTTTGTTGCTTTTATTGTTAACGTTCATTTTGCGTTACTTTTACATCTGTTTATATCCATGCGGAGGGCTAACAATGGTTCTTATTACCAAGAATGTTGTGTTTTTATTGGTAATTTATTTAGACAACATAAGGTATTGTTGTTACTTTTTACAGGTTAACAACCTAAAGTGGACATTTTCAACGACAACTCAAGATAACAAAATTGTAGACTAACTTGTTATTAGCGACATCCCCGTTTAGTTGGTCTTTTAATGATGTTGTGATATAACTTTGAGCTGCAGCTGCTGTATGAGAAGTGCTGTTCAAATAAAGCTTTATTATTATAATTGGTATCTAAGGACAGATCAGCCAGTCGATTAATATGCTGTCGATCAGCCAGAGTGTGACATATTTTAGACAACGGTATGAAGGGCTTGGAAAAGACAAAAGGAGGTGCGCTGTGTGTTTTTCAGGGAGATCCAGGACTCTGAGCTGCAGAAGTTCTACAGCCGGCTGGTGAAGCTGCTCCAGGGGAAGGAGCTGGGTTACGAGACGGTGGACTCGCTGCAGCGGCTGCACCTCATCCTCTCCGCCAACAAGTACATCCGGACGTAAGAGATCCAGCATGCACCCCCCAGACACTCTCCCCTGATCCCCCATGTTTCTATGTGAGGTTCTTACCTGCCAAAACAACAAGAGCCACAATGTGAAGCTTTATTTTCACAACATCATTTTTTTGTTATATTTCTTCTAAGATTAAAATAAAAAACCAATATTAAAATAGCTATATTACCTAGCTTGGGGAAGGGGTTACATTTATTTTTACATTTGTGAAGTTAGTATGTTTACAAGATTTAACTGAGATTTAAATAGTACATTTTCTAGATAAAAACTCAATAATTTACTATCATTTTTGTTTTCTTTGATTATTAATTATAACATTAAAAATAAATGTTGTTGTTCTTAATTATTTACTTTATCCTAACTTGACAACCTTGTGTTTGTTATGACCCTAATACGCAGTTGTTTATCATCACATTCTGGTTCTGTTTTTGTCTTCACAGCAGCAGCTTTTCTTCACCAAACTCTCTCATATTCAGTGTGGGGTTTTATTTGTTTTAAAGGTTGCCTCCAGAGCTTCAGAAGAGGCTTCAGTCGCTCCTCTCCTCCCCAGCCGAGCCGTTTCAGGTGCTGAGCTCAGCGGTGCTCAGAGAGACGCTGCCACCTGCTGCTCACTCAGGGAACTACAGCCAGGAGAACATCGTCCAGCTGAACAGCCATGCTGTCGCCCTGCTGCTCTCTCAGGTGAGCAGTGAGGCTGTGGATCAGACGCCTAAACACTCAGGACATTAGAATAGAACACAATAGAGACACAGACCCACTGGGGATTTTAATTAAAGATGATCTTGTTTAAAATACTATAAGAGACATAATACATGTTAAAGTCAGCCAAGAGTATGTGTCTAAAGACTGAGAGGATATAAGATAAGAAGTACTTTATTGATCCCAATTTGGCATTGGACAATAAAAGCTCAGTCTCGCAGGCTATCTAAATAATGTCCAAATCCTTGAACACAAAAGAGTTGTATCGGTTAAGGTAAATGTTCAATAGTTGTTTTCTTTGTGTGTGAAGGTCAACTCTTCAGAATGAATATGCATGGTGGCATTGCAAACACACTCACACACACTATTCAAAGATTTATGTTTCAACTTAAACCCCAACAGGCAGGGTCCAGGGCAGACGTGTCGTCTCTCTGCACTCAGCTCCTTCGGGGTCTGGAGAGCCGTCAATCAGAGGGGCCGACCAACTCGCTCTCACACACTCTGCCCATCCTCAACACCATCCTCACACACAACCCCGGGTGCCTCACTGAAGGTAACACGCAGTGTCTTCCGCTGGTTTTAAAGGTCACCTGTTGAGCAAAATCCCCTTCTTCATGTCTCTTCTACATCAACATGTGTCCCCTCTTCTTCATGTCTCTTCTACATCAACATGTGTCCCCTCTTCTTCATGTCTCTTCTACATCACCGTGTGTCCCCTCTTCTTCATGTCTCTTCTACATCAACATGTGTCCCCTCTTCTTCATGTCTCTTCTACATCAACATGTGTCCCCTGTTCTTCATGTCTCTTCTACATCAACATGTGTCCCCTCTTCTTCATGTCTCTTCTACATCAACATGTGTCCCCTCTTCTTCATGTCTCTTCTACATCACCGTGTGTCCCCTCTTCTTCATGTCTCTTCTACATCAACATGTGTCCCCTCTTCTTCATGTCTCTTCTACATCAACATGTGTCCCCTGTTCTTCATGTCTCTTCTACATCAACATGTGTCCCCTCTTCTTCATGTCTCTTCTACATCAACATGTGTCCCCTCTTCTTCATGTCTCTTCTACATCAACATGTGTCCCCTCTTCTTCATGTCTCTTCTACATCAACATGTGTCCCCTCTTCTTCATGTCTCTTCTACATCAACATGTGTCCCCTCTTCTTCATGTCTCCTCTACATCACCATGTGTCCCCTCTTCTTCATGTCTCCTCTACATCAACATGTGTCCCCTCTTCTTCATGTCTCCTCTACATCAACATGTGTCCCCTCTTCTTCATGTCTCCTCTACATCACCATGTGTCCCCTCTTCTTCATGTCTCCTCTACATCAACATGTGTCCCCTCTTCTTCATGTCTCCTCTACATCAACATGTGTCCCCTCTTCTTCATGTCTCCTCTACATCAACATGTGTCCCCTCTTCTTCATGTCTCCTCTACATCAACATGTGTCCCCTCTTCTTCATGTCTCCTCTACATCAACATGTGTCCCCTCTTCTTCATGTCTCCTCTACATCAACATGTGTCCCCTCTTCTTCATGTCTCTTCTACATCAACATGTGTCCCCTCTTCTTCATGTCTCTTCTACATCAACATGTGTCCCCTCTTCTTCATGTCTCCTCTACATCAACATGTGTCCCCTCTTCTTCACGTCTCTTCTACATCAACATGTGTCCCCTCTTCTTCATGTCTCTTCTACATCAACATGTGTCCCCTCTTCTTCACGTCTCTTCTACATCAACATGTGTCCCTCTTCTTCACGTCTCTTCTACATCAACATGTGTCCCCTCTTCTTCACGTCTCTTCTACATCAACATGTGTCCCCTCTTCTTCACGTCTCTTCTACATCAACATGTGTCCCCTCTTCTCCATGTCTCTTCTACATCAACATGTGTCCCCTCTTCTTCACGTCTCTTCTACATCAACATGTGTCCCTCTTCTTCATGTCTCCTCTACATCAACATGTGTCCCCTCTTCTTCACGTCTCTTCTACATCAACATGTGTCCCCTCTTCTTCATGTCTCTTCTACATCAACATGTGTCCCCTCTTCTTCACGTCTCTTCTACATCAACATGTGTCCCCTCTTCTTCACGTCTCTTCTACATCAACATGTGTCCCCTCTTCTTCACGTCTCTTCTACATCAACATGTGTCCCCTCTTCTTCACGTCTCTTCTACATCAACATGTGTCCCCTCTTCTTCACGTCTCTTCTACATCAACATGTGTCCCCTCTTCTTCACGTCTCTTCTACATCAACATGTGTCCCCTCTTCCTCACGTCTCTTCTACATCAACATGTGTCCCCTCTTCTCCATGTCTCTTCTACATCAACATGTGTCCCCTCTTCTTCACGTCTCTTCTACATCAACATGTGTCCCCTCTTCTCCATGTCTCTTCTACATCAACATGTGTCCCCTCTTCTTCACGTCTCTTCTACATCAACATGTGTCCCCTCTTCTTCACGTCTCTTCTACATCAACATGTGTCCCCTCTTCTTCACGTCTCTTCTACATCAACATGTGTCCCCTCTTCTTCACGTCTCTTCTACATCAACATGTGTCCCCTCTTCCTCACGTCTCTTCTACATCAACATGTGTCCCCTCTTCTCCATGTCTCTTCTACATCAACATGTGTCCCCTCTTCTCCATGTCTCTTCTACATCAACATGTGTCCCCTCTTCTCCATGTCTCTTCTACATCAACATGTGTCCCCTCTTCTCCATGTCTCTTCTACATCAACATGTGTCCCCTCTTCTTCATGTCTCTTCTACATCAACATGTGTCCCCTCTTCTTCATGTCTCTTCTACATCAACATGTGTCCCCTCTTCTTCACGTCTCTTCTACATCAACATGTGTCCCCTCTTCTTCACGTCTCTTCTACATCAACATGTGTCCCTCTTCTTCACGTCTCTTCTACATCAACATGTGTCCCCTCTTCTTCACGTCTCTTCTACATCAACATGTGTCCCCTCTTCTTCACGTCTCTTCTACATCAACATGTGTCCCCTCTTCCTCATGTCTCTTCTACATCAACATGTGTCCCCTCTTCTTCATGTCTCTTCTACATCAACATGTGTCCCCTCTTCTACATCAACATGTGTCCCCTCTTCTTCATGTCTCTTCTACATCAACATGTGTCCCCTCTTCTTCATGTCTCTTCTACATCAACATGTGTCCCCTCTTCTTCATGTCTCTTCTACATCAACATGTGTCCCCTCTTCTACCATGTCTCTTCTACATCAACATGTGACCCCTCTTCTTCATGTCTCCTCTACATCAACATGTGTCCCCTCTTCTTCATGTCTCTTCTACATCAACATGTGTCCCCTCTTCTTCATGTCTCTTCTACATCAACATGTGTCCCTGTTCTTCATGTCTCTTCTACATCAACATGTGTCCCTTCTTCTTCATGTCTCTTCTACATCAACATGTGTCCCCTGTTCTTCATGTCTCTTCTACATCAACATGTGTCCCCTGTTCTTCAGGTCTCTTCTACATCAACATGTGTCCCCTCTTCTTCATGTCTCTTCTACATCAACATGTGTCCCCTCTTCTTCACGTCTCTTCTACATCAACATGTGTCCCCTCTTCTTCATGTCTCTTCTACATCAACATGTGTCCCCTCTTCTTCATGTCTCTTCTACATCAACATGTGTCCCCTCTTCTTCATGTCTCTTCTACTTCATCATGTGTCCCCTCTTCGTCATGTCTCTTCTACATCAACATGTGTCCCCTCTTCTTCATGTCTCTTCTACATCAACATGTGTCCCCTCTTCTTCATGTCTCTTCTACATCAACATGTGTCCCCTCTTCTTCATGTCTCCTCTACATCAACATGTGTCCCCTCGTCTTCATGTCTCTTCTACATCAATGTCTCTTCTACATCAACATGTGTCCCCTCTTCTCCATGTCTCTTCTACATCAACATGTGTCCCCTCTTCTTCATGTCTCTTCTACATCAACATGTGTCCCCTCTTCTCCATGTCTCTTCTACATCAGCATGTGTCCCCTCTTCTTCATGTCTCTTCTACATCAACATGTGTCCCCTCTTCTCCATGTCTCTTCTACATCAGCATGTGTCCCCTCTTCTTCATGTCTCTTCTACATCAACATGTGTCCCCTCTTCTCCATGTCTCTTCTACATCAGCATGTGTCCCCTCTTCTTCATGTCTCTTCTACATCAACATGTGTCCCCTCTTCTTCATGTCTCTTCTACATCAACATGTGTCCCCTCTTCTTCATGTCTCTTCTACATCAACATGTGTCCCCTCTTCTTCATGTCTCTTCTACATCAACATGTGTCCCCTCTTCTTCATGTCTCTTCTACATCAACATGTGTCCCCTCTTCTCCATGTCTCTTCGACATCACCATGTGTCCCCTCTTCTTCATGTCTCTTCTACATCAACATGTGTCCCCTCTTCTTCATGTCTCTTCTACATCAACATGTGTCCCCTCTTCTTCATGTCTCTTCTACATCAACATGTGTCCCCTCTTCTTCATGTCTCTTCTACATCAACATGTGTCCCCTCTTCTTCATGTCTCTTCTACATCAACATGTGTCCCCTCTTCTCCATGTCTCTTCGACATCACCATGTGTCCCCTCTTCTTCATGTCTCTTCTACATCACCGTGTGTCCCCTCTTCTTCATGTCTCTTCTACATCAACGTGTGTCCCCTCTTCTTCATGTCTCTTCTACATCAACACGTGTCCCCTCTTCTTCATGTCTCTTCTACATCACCGTGTGTCCCCTCTTCTTCATGTCTCTTCTACATCAACGTGTGTCCCCTCTTCTTCATGTCTCTTCTACATCAACATGTGAGGGGCTACTTATTTTCATCTAAAGTAACAGACAGAGAATCAGCACTTTGGAAACAGGGCTGAAACAGAGGGGATTATGGGTAATGCTGCAATGATCTGTTTGGGGTTTGGAGCCAAACACTTCAGAGACATGTTCTGTATATATCTGAGAGCTGTAACATATTGATATGAATAATAGGGAACCTTTAAATACAATTGGACGTCTAATCCGTGATCCTAAGAACCAGCATCCTTTGTCTTTCCTCCCACCTCACCCACAGATCACGTGACCCTCCTGAGTAAAAAGCTTGTTGATTGGCTGCGTTATGCGAGCATCCTTCAGGGAGGCGGGGCTTCCTCTGGAGGATTCTTCACAGGGCCGAGGTCACGTCAGGTAGGCAGGCAGAGAGAGGTAGTGTACTCAACTCTCCGTCATTGTATTTACATTTTAATATAAAAACAATTGTATATTCTATGTATAAAGTATTATTCTATTCTTTACTAGGATCCCCGTTAGCACTAGCTTGAGCATTGGCTACTCTTCCTGGGGTCCTCACAACAAAAGTAAAACAAAACAGCTCATCATTTCACACAGTTCAGAGTGCGATATGAAGTGAACACTAAGATGGTCATCCAATGGTTGCCGTCGTAAGGCCAAAGAAAAAAAGAATACATACTCAGCCAAAGACACAGTTCATCTTACTTTATAATACTGAGATGATTTTTTTAGCAACCTTTTGAAATGTACTTGAATTCTCCTGAATGATATAAGTTAATATATTTTGTTTTAGAAGGAAGTTGGTCTATTACAGTGCATTAAAACGTATTGTGTTGTCTATGTGTTGCAGTCTGAACTATTGCTTCCACTCGTACGCTTCTTCTCGATACAAATATTATATTGAGACACGTATTGTGTGCTTGCTCTCAGCCGGTGCCGATAGCGGAGCTGGACGGCACCGTGTCGGGCGACTTCTTCACGGTGCTGTGTGTGGGGCAGAGCTTCACGGAGGACCAGTGGATGAACGTCTTCTCCTTCTCCGCGCTGCGCCACTGGCTGCTCACCTACCACTCGGTTTCTAACGGCAACGCGGACACTGGTAGGGCCTCCACAACAATCACAACAATCACCCATCGCTTCATGTCATTAAGTTACTCACTTCACGTCCTTTAGAAAGCGTCCAAAAACATTTGCGAATGAAAGACAGCAAGTACCTTTCAAGGCAACCACAATAAAGTCACACGTTGTTCCATAATTGGTGTTAAAATATGGAAAAGAGAGGGACTGAATTCAGTTTTAAAAATGTTATTTCTCAGCACTTTAATTACAAAAACATATGTTAAGCACACACAATCTATATTGACTTCAGTTAACCAAAAATATGTATTTCAAGAAAATAAAAACAGGCTGTTGTGTTCTTTAGTTCATCTTTAAAATGATTAAATAGGGTCATAGTACATTTTTATGAGATCTAGTTATTTTTATTTATTTATTTTCTAGTTATTAATTAAAACAATTATATATCATAAGGTTTGTAATTATTTAGCTGTCAAATGTGAGGTTTCTGACTACAAACCCAAGTGAATAAATGGCAGGACATGTATTTGATATGCGTTCTGCCCTCCATCACACCATGGATATTTAAAAAATAGTTTTGATGATAATTAGAGAAGAAATAGCCACTTGGTTAGTTGCAGTATCGGCCACATTCTGTTCACACCCTGCAGCCCGAGAGGCAGCCTCAGATGACCTGCTCTGTTTCACCTCCAGCTCACAGGCTGCAGCTCAGCCTCTCCCTCTCCCTCTCCCACTCCTTCTCTAATGGTAAGACATGTCCGTCCGTTGGTGGGCCTCCATCTGCATGCGCGTGCATGCCAGACGCTGCGAGCAACTCTTCCTCAGCTGCACTCTCAGCCCTCTGAAATGACCCTGACTCACGGCTGATCTAACAAACCGACTCTCCAGGAATCCTAAACCTGGGACTTCTTAACGTCTCTCTGGTGTTTGCTCACCTTTTTCCTTTCCTTCATCTCATCGCCGTGTCGTCAGGAAGGAACTTCTGTGACAAATTACTAAACCGCTGATCTTAAAAACGTCTTACATTGATTTGTATTACTTTACTGAGGCTGTATACTCTGTGCAAATCTGCAACTCTGCAATACTTTTAACACTTATGATAATAACTGTATATTGTTATTGGTTTTTAATTTAGGGATTTGAAATCAGTATATGTAATCTGACGTAATCTGAAGAGTTTTCTACAAGCTACAGCTACAACGTGTTTGTGGTTATTACAAACGTTGTTTCTCCGTCACACAGCAGCGGGTCGCTCCCGGCTGCTCCTGAGGCTGAAATGAAGAATGACCTCTTGATTGATTGATTTCCTCTTCTGTAAATCATTGCTCGAGTTCTCATCGTAATACCTCCTGCTCTCTGTTCAGATGCGTCGTGAGGAGTGTGGTTATGATGATATATAGTAGTAATAATAATCTTGACCTCCTGACCTCCCAGATGACCGTTCGGAGGTGGATGGATCGGTGGTTTCCATGGTTTCTGTGACTTCCTCCTGCGGCCGCCTGCTGCCTCCGAAGGAGCGTCTGAGAGAGAAATCCTTCCAGTACTGCCAGCGCCTCATCGAGCAGAGCGACCGCAGTGAGTGTGTGTGTGTGTGTGTGTGTGTGTGTGTGTGTGTGTGTGTCTGTGTGTGTGTGTGTGTGTGTGTGTGTGTGTGTGTGTGTGTGTGTGTGTGTGTGTGTGTGTGTGTGTGTGTGTGTGTGTGTGTGTGTGTGTGTGTGTGTGTGTGTGTGTGTGTGTGTGTGTGTGTGTGTGTGTGTGTGTGTGTGTGTGTGTGTGTGTGTGTGTGGTTGTATCTTAATATTTAAGATGTCTATGATTGTGTATCTTCTGCACATTATAATTGACTTTGTTTAAATGTATTCATGTTTGTTTTTTCACAGAGGCGCACAAAAAGTCGGATGCAGACCTGCAGAAAGCGGTGAGCCTGTGTGTCATCGATAAGCACTATCAGAACATACTTAGACCATAATATTCATA
This sequence comes from Pseudochaenichthys georgianus, assembly GCF_902827115.2. Classification (NCBI taxonomy): domain Eukaryota; kingdom Metazoa; phylum Chordata; class Actinopteri; order Perciformes; family Channichthyidae; genus Pseudochaenichthys; species Pseudochaenichthys georgianus. The sequence goes on from NC_047510.2 coordinate 30,843,517, forward strand.
AGAAAAAAACTCCAAGATCAAAGTCCTCCATTTACGAGAACAGAGAAACTTGGATATTACTGATATTAAACTCACAAAAACACCAACCAACCAATTCGTCATAAATTAATTAAGTCAAAAGTAGCTCAGGAAATATAACCAATTTTAATCTCAGAACTTCACATTTGCTTCTATGGCATTGTGTGGGGGGGGTTATTAGCACATCTTACTAATGGAGACTTGTTGACTGTAGGGATGGGGACTGAAACACCAACCCCCTGATTGGTCGACACACATTGAGCACCTGATGCAGGGCCATTTATCTGAGAGCAAAAAGTTATTGTGGGACATTTAGGAAACTTCTTACTAGACACAAAGCAATAATGTAATCCAGATGTTGTCCTGATGCCTCTCTGCCCCCCCCCCCCCCCGTCAGTGTCTCGTGGAGGCGGTGTGTATCCTGGACTGTGTGTGTGAGGAAGACGCCTCGCTGGTCTTCCGGGCGTTTCCGTGCATCAAGGCGCTGTTCGGTCGGCTGAGCTCAGATCTGTCGTTCGCTCGGGTGCTGCTGCCCATCGCCCAGTTCTACCTCAACCACGGTGTGTGTACACATCTACACACACACTTTTACACACGTCTCTCTTTCTTCACATCGCATCTGTACAAAAGCATCAGTATGGACTTAGGGTTATAAGTTATTTCACACTACAGTTATTCAGAACTACAGAAAGCATTTAAATAATGCCACATTGTTCACGATGAAAACATTTCAGCAAAGATTATAACGTCAAGGTGAATAATCTACGTCAGTCTTCTGTTACTCTGGTGCCCTGTCGTGCCTTCTTTAAAACGCTGACCCTGTGCTTTAATGTGTAGGCGAGATGGCTGCAGTGGATTGTGGGTCGGTGTGGGCGCTGGTGTTCGGTCGCTTTCCCTCCGAACTCTTCAGCGACCCCTTCCTCGCTCACGAGCTCCTGCGCTTCCTCCGACTGAACCTCGAGAGTCTGCAGCTCCGAGTGCCGCAGTACACACACTCCTTCCCTAACCTGCTGAAGGTGAACACACACACACACACACACACACACACTGCTGTACACTCTACACACACTCCTTCCCTAACCTGCTGAAGGTGAACACACACACACACTGCTGTACACTCTACACACACTCATTCCCTAACCTGCTGAAGGTGAACACACACTGCTGTACACTCTACACACACTCCTTCCCTAACCTGCTGAAGGTGAACACACACACACACACTGCTGTACACTCTAGTCTACACACACCTACTGCAGGATGGTGAAGAGAAGTGATGGATACTCAAGCTTCCTGTGTGTTCCTGCAGTTCTTGGCGTGGGACAGCCCGGCGGTGGTGGATGATTTTGTGGACCTGCTGCCCTCTCTGGTGACGGCTGGTACTGCAGTGGAGCTGCTGCACACTCTGCTGGACCTGCCCTGTCTGTCCGCCACGCTGGTGCTGCAAGTCAGGTGCACACACACACTTTAGATCAAAACTGTATGAATACAAATATATATATATATATATACAGCACCTAGTATACACACATGCAGCTTAGAGTGCTTCACATTCGCCACAGCTGACGTTAAATTGATCGGACTTCTTTCAGCGGATTGATATGACTGCACATGGTCCATTGATCACAGGGTCCTTAGCAACGGCCTGCTGTCGAGAAATAACAGATTGCTGACTGTTCCAAAAAGGACCAATCAGAATCCAGTATTGAGCAGTGTAGTGTAATCAAATAAAAATAAACAACCAGTGTGAAAACCAACGATAAAAGCTTAAAAACGAAGGCTTTAAAATGACTCCTAATGAAATGCTAGCTTAAAAATTGTTTTTCCAAACTGTTTAAGATATGTCCATGTACTTCCTACCACTTATATGTAATATGGACTGCCTACCACTACTGCAACTAGGATCTTATTTTGACCACTGTCTTACTGATTTCTTTTTGTTGTCTATGTGTCCGTGCAGGTCAACTTGTTTGCCCATCTCTGAGCAGAGTGGCCGTGGCCTCCTGTCACTCGATGCCTTTCGAAGCCCGTCTTTCAGAGGGCTTTTCCTCTTCCTGCTGAGAGGGCAGGCGGGCTCAGGTAACCAAATATCTTTCCTGATGTTTTGTGTTCATTATTATAAGCACTTCGAGATTTGTCTTGGCAGATGAGAAGCGCTATATAAATTAAATATATTATTATTATTATTGATCTTTCAAGGCGCTGTCTTGCTGTTTTACCCTTTCTTTATGCTAAGCTAGACTAACTTGCTAACTTGTTAAATGTGTGTCTTTTTTCTTGAAAACATGGCTTATTGAATCTTTTCTCTCTCTCCCTCCTCAGGAGACACAATCGACCGACTGAGCACGCTCCATGAGCTGCTGGTGGAGACTGCTGATTGGCCGAGAGTTGTTCAGTGTGCCCAGATCGTCCCTGTGCTGTTGCACATTTTTTTCAACACTGTTATTACGGTAAAGAAACTTCAACTACTGCACATACAGAACAGTTGGAAAGTACAAGAGCCCGCTTTGATGTTAAATAAATGAGTTGTAAAAGAAAGGTAAGATAAGGATGAACTTTCAGAATCAGAAATCCCTTATTTAAATGTACATGATTACAGGAGATAGTGCAGATAAAGAGAGGGGGAAATGATTAGTTGATTGGTGCCAAAAAATACACCCGAGGAGGAATGTTTTGTTTTTGCATTTTAAAAAAAAGTACAAAAAAAACGTAATAATTACTAAAAACCTAATTTATGCGTCTTATTTCTGACCCTAATACTCTCCAGGACATTAAGATAATGCATATTTAGTTTTGGCTTAAAACGTGTGTGTCTGTCTTTAGGTAGCAGATGAGAAGCTCTTAGCTCACCTGATCCTGGTGATGCTGGAGAGAAGCAGCCTCCTCCTCAACATCCCCAAATACAACAAAGAGATACACAGGTACACACACACACACACACGTCCTTCACATCACATCTGTACAACAGCATCAGTATGGATTTAAGGTTATACGTTATTTGACACTGACGGCTCAGTGCTACAGAAAGCATTTGAATTGTCAAAGAAAGACACTACGGTAAGGCCTCATACTATGAATACATAACATTAACACACACACACACACACACACACATATGAAATAATGTGATATCCTGCTGTCTGTGTGTCTGCAGGGTGTTCAGCTCCCACCTGCTGAGGCTGTGTAAGCTGCACCCCTCTCTGGTCATGGATCAGTCCCACGAGTTGCTGGAGTTCTCTGGAGCCACGGCCAACGTGTACAGCAAGGAGGAAATCTACACTCATGTGGTAATAGATACACGGAGAAAAGAGACACCAGGAGAAGGAAGTGAAAGACAGATTCTATCCATCGTATTCCTAGTAGAGTAGCAGTAAGGAAACCAATGATAAGGAACTGATAACCAGTTCCTTATCATTGGTTTCCTTACTGCTACTCCATGAAAACCATACACATTTGAAATTCAGTTCATATATTTGACATAAAAGGGAAGAAAGGGAGAGGTATCCACAAAACCCTACGGTTAGATAAAACAATTAATGTATCAAATCTATTTTTATTCATGTAGCCCAATATCAGAAAACACATTTGTCTCGGGGCTTTATAGACCAACACACATGGATTACAATGTACAAAAATACAATATCAATTATAAAAAATGAAATTGATGATAACTTAAGACGTTTGTTAACTTTATCATATACCGTACTTTTCGGACTATAAAGCGCACCTGCATATAAGCCGCAGCAGCTAAACTGTCCGTCTGTCTTGCTCTCGTTCTGTCTCTCGGTTCCACTTTTACTTTGGCGCGCTACCTGTCTCACTTTTCCGGCCTCCAGCTTTTCCTGCTGGAGCCCGCCGCTTAGAGGTGGCGGGCGCGGACCGGTCATAGAGCCCTTAGAGTTAAAGGTGGTTAATTTTACCTGTGAAATCCATAGATTTAGGAGGTTCCCTAGTGGCCGCTAGCTGTACAAAAAAAATGGGGGGAAAAGTCGCGGCTTATAGTCCGAAAAGTACGGTACATTGTTCTCACTCTTTAGGTGTGTATGCCTAGTTACCATATCATTCCTTAAAAAAACCCGGTGTGCCTACCTGCTACAGAGAAGAGGATCAAACTCGTCAAAATGTTTTAATTTCTGTAGATCTTTGGATGAAAACCTCCTCCCTCAGCATCCCTTCCCTGTGTGATAATAATCTTGTCAAATATCACATAATTCAGAAAACGTGTTGTTCCTCCAGGTGTGGGTGCTGGGAGAATACCTCTCGGTGTCATGTGACTCCCGCTGCTCCGTGACACTCATCACTTCCTGTTTCGAGGCGTTGGAGGCGGTGCTGTTTGAGATCACGTCCTCCGTCCCCCCGCCCGGCGCAGACTGCCCCGCCCCCAGAGTCGTCACCACTCTGATGAGCGCTCTGGCCAAGCTGGCGTCGCGATCACATGACCTCATACCCAGGTGACCGCCTCACACGCATGTTTGAACACCTCCATGATATATTTTGAGGTCTGTTCCATTCTCCTGGACGCAAACACTGCCTTGATGGATTTAAAGGTCCCCTATTGTGCTGTTTTTCATCAATATATCACAGGTCTCAGATATATACAGAGCCTGTCTCTGAAGTGTCCAAACACCAAACAGGTCATTGCAGCATTACCCATAATCCCCTCTGTTTCAGCCCTGTTTCCAAAGTGCTGATTCTCTGTCTGTGACTTTAGATGAAAATAAGGAGCCCCTCCCCACGCCCCTCTGAGAGACATTTGGTTACAAAGAACACAATGGTGCTCTAGAGGAGATTCAGGTGATAAGGGGGGGGGGGGGGGGGTTACCTTGGTTGCTGATTGGCTAATGGTTACTCAAGACAACACATCGTTATGACATCATAAAGTGGCCAAAATCTGATCAGCTCATTTTCAGACAGGTTTTTATAGAAATGGATCAAAAAGAGAGAGAATCTTTGTTCCTGAAACTTTCAGAGTCTCTTTCCACAGAGGGGACACATGTTGATGTAGAAGAGACATGAAGAAGAGGGGACACATGTTGATGTAGAAGAGACATGAAGAAGAGGGGACACATGTTGATGTAGAGGAGACGTGAAGAAGAGGGGACACATGTTGATGTAGAAGAGACATGAAGAAGAGGGGACACATGTTGATGTAGAAGAGACATGGAGAAGAGGGGACACATGTTGATGTAGAAGAGACATGAAGAAGAGGGGACACATGGTGATGTAGAAGAGACATGAAGAAGAGGGGACACATGTTGATGTAGAAGAGACATGGAGAAGAGGGGACACATGTTGATGTAGAAGAGACATGAAGAAGAGGGGACACATGTTGATGTAGAAGAGACATGAAGAAGAGGGGACACATGGTGATGTAGAAGAGACATGGAGAAGAGGGGACACATGTTGATGTAGAAGAGACATGGAGAAGAGGGGACACATGTTGATGTAGAAGAGACATGAAGAAGAGGGGACACATGTTGATGTAGAAGAGACATGAAGAAGAGGGGACACATGTTGATGTAGAAGAGACATGAAGAAGAGGGGACACATGTTGATGTAGAAGAGACATGAAGAAGAGGGGACACATGTTGATGTAGAAGAGACGTGAAGAAGAGGGGACACATGTTGATGTAGAAGAGACATGAAGAAGAGGGCCCTTTCTCCTGAACACGAACACAGCATTGATGAACTTTTATCAAACGTGGCATATCCTTTAGTTTTATAAGACTGCATTATAATCAGTTATGACCAGTCAAGATTATTGTGGTCACTTTTTTTGGCCATAACTCAATAATGAATATGCTAATTACAACGTCATTTCACACATAGGATAAAAGGATGAAGTCATACAGCTTTACATCCCGAAGGTCAAAGGACAACTTTAAACATAGAATCATATAATACAAGGCCAGGCACGCGAAAGTGACAAACCAAAATGCAGTCAGATAAAACGTCATTCCTTTCCACTGTACAGGAGAGCACAATGGCTACACAGACGTCACCTTGCCAAATAATGTTGTAGTAATGTGTTTTTATAACATGTACAGCACTTTGGCTCGACCAAAAATCCCTTTTAAATGTGCTTTATAAATAAACCTTGATTTGATTTGATAAATACAATTAATTCTGATTTCTGTGCATTTAAAATGGTATGGATTCATGGCTCATTGAAAGCTTGGTTTAAGGCTCATGCACTTGCAGGATTCTTGCCGTTTGTATCTTGGTTGACTTATTGTAAGTTGCCTGGCTTACATCAAACTGTAATGTGACGCTAATCTTCGGTATCTATTTTAATCTTTGTTCATTTAGAAAATGATTCTATGCTGCCAGGTCAAAGATGTGTTCGGAGCGTCGTTGCTGACCATTCATGTCAATAAAATGATAAACTCCATTTAATCCAAAACTACACTCAATATTTTTTTATTAAATTCCTTCAAGGTCTTCACACTCGTTGGTTGAAGCATACAACCCCAAATCGCAGTTTTTTTAGTTTAAAGGTGGGGTAGGTAATTCACTTCAGAAACACGTGTTATATTCCATGGAGTGCTCTTAACATCCCGATAGCAATGAATATATTAAATGCTTTGACAATAAATACATTAAAAAAAGATCATCTGTGGAAGCCGTCGCGCTGTAAAAAGCACGACCAATCATCTGCCTCGGCCCGGCTAAAGTAACTGGATGGCCTACCTGCCTGTCAGCCTTCCATCTGGGCACAAACTGATGTCGTGCCCTCATTGGTCATGTGTGCGTTCGTGAGTTGAGGAAGTCTCTGTGAGGAAGTCTGAAGGAAGTGGCAGATTTGTTCCGGTTGTGTAATTTCAAATTCTAGCGCACTCGAGCTGGCTTCTCCATTCTTACCTTTAAGTACAGTTTGGAGGTTACTTGTACTTTACACTTCATGACACAAATTACTTACCTTTAATGTCCTTGATTTTAACAAGATACAGGGAGGAAATGGTTTAATCATAACTGGGTGTTTACGGTTTATTTATTTGGTTTGTTATTTTATCTTTTCTTGATAACCATTTACCTCTTTTATGTATTTGTTTATTTATTTGTTGTTTTGTTTGTTTTTCAATAACAAATGTATTTCTTTAAGAAAAAAAAAATATATATGTTTAATAATTTAGTTTTTGGGAGAAGGGGTGGGATTAAATAAGTGTAAACTTCTTCCCACCCCTTTTTGGATGTGTAATTAAGTAGATCATTTGTTTATATATAATTTAGGATCAGTAATATGTTTATCAATTTGACACTGCTTCATTTTGTATTGTATAATAATTCTCGTGTTACATTTCATTATAATTATTTTTTTTTTGTATTATTATTTTACACAAATCAAATCAAAAATGTCATGTCACGGTGTGTTTTATCCACATTGCAGGGTGTCTCTGTTCCTCTCCAAGCTGAGAACGGTCACCAGAGACGGGTCAGTCGCCTGGTGCTCCGATGAAGAAGACCTTGTTGCCATAGTAACGCGAGGCGAGGAGTTGTGGTCGCTGCTAAAAGCCCCCGGTGTAGCTCAGAGCGTCCTGACCCCCCCTGCACACGTCACCACCCCCCAGTGGCACAGAGACACCAACGTGGCCTTACCTCTCCGACTGAGGACCCTCACAAACCTCACACACTCACATTAATATCACATACACACACGACCATACACACACACAGTCACATGACCATGCACAGGGAGATACCCCTCATGAAATATGCATCCTAATAAATCTTGTTTGATTCTTTTGCACATTGTTATTGTAAATAAATGAGATTATTTGATTGAATTGTGGTGTGGTGTGGTGGAGCATTAAAACACACAAATCCCTCAGTGTAATATAGAATCTCTTCTTTATTATAGTGAAAATACAATTGAACAAAATAGATCATCTGAATTAAAAAACAAAGCTCTCTTCCTGAGTAAGTGTTCTGTTTTTCGGCAAAAACTGAACAAATTAAGCTACTAGACATTAGGGAAAACGTTTTATCTCAATGGTGTTTGAAGCAGAATAAATCATTAAAACTGGTAATTCTGCCATTTTCCGAGTATTTGAGTAAATTCTTCATAAAATAACTGATAGAAAAGTGTTCAAGGATACATTGCTAAAAAAACAACAACAACAACTGGCAATCATTGTCCCGTTAACAAGATAATCAACATCTTTGGGGGAATTGAACAAGCAGGGTTCTTACGGTCATTAAAAACCTGGAAAAGTCATGGAAATTCAAAAAGCTAATTCCAGGTCCTGGAAAAGTCATGGAACACAATATTCTTCCCAAAGTTTTGGAAAAGTCCTGGAAATGTAACTAAAGTTGCATCAAATATAATTTATATGTTATCTAATCGCCAAAATAGTAATACTATAATGATAAATACTGTAACTCATCTCTTTCGACTCCACTTCGAGCGATAGAACTATTAACAAAGCACTTATATACTAACAAAGGGCTGGCTTATCTAAAGCCAGTTGAGTAGCACTTGAAATGTTTTGGCTCTATGAAACCTGATGTACTTATATGATTCTGTTTTCTTCAAGTTTGTATTTTGTTGGTCGAACGCACTTATTGTGAGTCGCTTTGGATAAAAGCGTCAGCCAAATGCAATGTAATGTATCGTATAGTAATGAAACGTAAAATGGCATTTAACTGTTGAGGTATTTTGCTGGTGAGAGATTTTAGTTGCTTCAGCCTGTAGAAGCTAAGCCTACTATTGGATTTGTTTTAGATAGGCACAACATGTTTCATATGCAGACCTTATTTTCCTGTTCCATGTGGTACCGCTGAGAAAGCGTCATTTTTGTGGTCATGGAGAAGTCATGGAGAAGTCATTGGTGAAAAAGTGTATGAACCCTGAAGGATAGTGTTACATTAGCTTTAGATTCATCATCTTTTAAAAACCACAATACAGTAAAGTAGGGGAATAGATTTCTATGCAGAACTAAACGGACCAGTTCTACTAAAGCCTGTTAGTCGACCTTTATCTGGAATAATAGAGGGTCAACAACAGTCATGTCAGTGTGACCTTCAGTAGCTAATATATGACATCCTTTAGTTTGACAGTTCAAAGTCAACCTAACCTTTTAACAAATATCAGAATCAATGTTTACACTAAACTACTCCATCACCTGAAATGGACAGCATTCTGGCTTGAAATCAAACTGATGTTATGCTAAGCTAAATGTATGCTAATCGGACAACAATGTGTGTCGTCCTAGTCCCAAATCTATATTTCAATCGTTTGCCGCTGTGCAAAATGGGCAAAAATAATGTAAAGTAAGTGTTTAGCACCTTTATGAAGGAATGTAAGTGGTACATTTTGGCACTTCACTGTTGGAATGTTTAAAAGAGTGGACTTTACTAGCCTAGCATAGTTTAGCATGTGCCATCAGTTCTGTCATAGAGGTAATAGTTTGACATGTTATATTCTAATTTGCTTATTAGGTGCAGAGAATTAGATAGGAACGTTTATTCCACACTCAAATCTACAGTAAAAGGCACATTTACGACTTTATTTAAAAAACAAAAAATCTATAAACGTACCACTTTAATTTCATAGAATAGCTGAGTTTTCTTTCTACTAAATGTAGTTCAAACTTGGTAATCCGTTTTTTATTACAATACCAAAACACTTGTTTTGAATTTTTAAAAAATGGTGAGTTTGCTCATTGGCTAGCTGTTTCCCCTTGTTTCCAGTCTCTATGCTGTAAGCTAGGCTAACTAGCCGCTAGACGTAGCAACGTATTTAGCATGAGAGTGGTATCATCTTCTAACTCTCGGAAAGAAAGTGAATAAGCATATAAGTATATTTTCAAACTATTCCATATGCTGAACTTTTGGTCATAGAAACTTTCTGGCTCATTATAAATATCTCCCATGAGTTGATGAACGAAAAGGACCATTCATACCGAGCAGCAGAATTCAATCATAAGTTTGGTCCATTCAGAAAAACATTTTACAGATCAATCAGTTTAATAATTAGCGTGTTGAAATCAGGGCTGGGCAGTATATCAATGTGATATAAGACTATGTAATGTCTTAGATTTTGCATATCGTGTTATTGTTAGTGTTGTCTTTTCCTGGTTTTAAAGGCTGCATTACATTACATGTTACTTGTTAGACGTTTTTCTCCAAAGCGTCTTACGTACTCAATACTGTGGACAGTATCCCCACAGGAGCAATTTGGGGTGAAGTGTCTTGCCCAGGGACACAACCACATGCTGACTGCAGTGGGGTTTGAACCTGTGATCCCCCTGATCCGATTACCAACGCACTAAGCCACATGCCTCCTCATTACAGAGAAGCGATCTCTGAAGTTTCTGATTGTTCTGCCTTTAACCACTAAGGCATTACATCAACACTAGTAAAAGTGATTTATCAACAACTTGTATTGTGTGAAATCACCAATAGTTAACCCTACAATATCGTACGAATATCAATATCACGGTATTTGATCAGACATTTTGTGATATTTGATTTTCTCCATATCGCTCAGCCCGAGTAGAAATGTCTTTTAGTGTTTGGTCCCCCAACTGTGGAGAATTTCATCTGATTAGATCACCTCAGCACCATTTCTTTCCTTCATGAGTCAAAACACAATGTTCCCATGGATAAAATGTCCTGTTTTTCCCAGTTAGTCACATGATGCAGATCAGCTGACCTCATAGAGCAGCCAGTCACCTGGAGGTCTTCAGCGGCGGCCCCGGTAAGTACAGGTACCTCCAGATGGCGTAGTAATGAACGCAGGCTCCAGCAGCGACAAAGAGATGCCAGATGGCGTGAGCGAAGGGGACGAGTCCGTCACTCTTGAAGAAGATCACGCCCACCGTGTAAAAGACGCCTCCCACTGCGAGCTCACACACACCTGAACGCTCACCCTGGAACAGAAGACGAAAGTCGTAGGCTATAAGTGAAGAGTTGGTAGAGCAAAGACCAAATGAAAAAGTATAAGATAATAGTAATAATATAACAAATCTAACAAAGTATAAAAAGGGGGTTGATGTTTGTATCCCAAATAAATACAATATATTCTAATATACTATATATATAGTAATTTAAGGACAAACAGTAATTTGTATTCCTTATAGACTGAGTTTTGATAGTTACTTTAAAAGTTATTTATGGCTTCAAATCTTTAAAAAAATTAAAAAAAACGGTTAATAGATATTATTTACATTTATTTTCTATTTTGTTGTATTTCATTTGTCACATTGTATTGTATAGTGCTGTCATTTAATTTCGTTGAACAGTTTGTTTTTTCTTTTCACGTCAATCTTCTCCCGTCTTAAATTACGGCATCTTTGGAGCACTTTGAACTGCACTTACTGGTATTATAAGTGCTTAATTTATGAATAAATTACAATGTTATACAACCTTATACCTGATACTAAGTCATTTAATAAAACATAGTTATGTTACAGTAACTAGGGTGGTAGGTTATGGGCAAAAACAAACAAAAGAACACATGTTCGGTGTCCGATTCCCAAACAACAGCAGGAAGCCTGAAGCACCGGGAGAGGGCTCACTGAATAAAGCTCGTTTCAACCTGTATGCTCACCATGGATAGGATGACCAACGCAGGAACCACCCCCATGGACACATATCCCAACAGCTCGATCAGCTTGTACCTGTATGTAACAACAACAGAGGACATTAAAACAAATACCACACCTCCTCACATCTTCTATGGAATTGTTTCTGCTTCAAACAGCTGCCGGTGTTTCCTGTAAACACTCGAGGACGGGAGTTTGGTTTCAGTTTGGTTTCAGGTTAATTGCATCAAACGGTGACGAGGAGGAGCAGAGAGACGGAGTGGATTACCTCTCGTGGAAAAGGAAGACACACATGGATCCGACACAAGCCATGACCCAAATGAGCCAGCGCATGTGACACACCCAGGGCCCGAGCTCCCGCAGCATCAACCTGCGGAGACACAGCGCTACATTCAATACGTACGCTTCGTAAAGGGGCTCTATCGCGCTTTGTGGGGTTCTCCCTTTCCTGGAGCGCAGGGGTGTCCACATACAGAAGAACATACGAAGGGCCGGGTCGCTCACTAGAGACGAGGTAGATTGCCTTATAAGTTAAGTTAGCAAAATAAATCAAATGTAGGTAAATTATGCTTAATACTTGAATTTGCTTTAAAAAAACAACAGCCTACATCACAGCTCTCCGTAGGGTTTCATTTATTGTGTTAGCAGCTCATTCCTTCAAACAGAAGCCTCAGATTGCTTACTGTATAATAAGAGGAAATAATATGAAGAGTTTATTTCAAGCTTGTTATGTAAATAAGTTATTCGGCTTTTTTTCTAACATTTGTTTTCAGCTTCAACTGACTGAATGTATTTGAAGTGGGCTTCGTAACACATGAATACTACTGTGTAATATGTGTTTTCATCTCTATTTAAGAAGTACGAGACAAGCACAGGTTTCTTTGTGGGCCATATTTCATTACACTTTTAGAATTTGCTGAGGGCCGATTCAAAATGGCTCGCGGGCCGCATTTAGCCCCCGGGCCGTAGTTTGGACACCCCTGCTGTAGGGTGTTGTATTGGTGTTTGTGCAAGTAAAAGGTCTGCAAAGGCTAGAATCCCAAAGTGTCCTGTCTAAAACGCCTCCATTGGACTCCTTTGTTTACTTCCCTAACACAGTGACATCACTTTGTAACACTCACGCCTCTGTTGGCTAGCGCTCTAACCATAGACTGTAGGCTCTATGTATGTGATGGGCTAAGGGGCTGGTTTCAGACAGAGGGTGAAAAGAGGCAGTATGAGAAAGATAAAGAGATTTTTGAACATTAAAGCATTTAAACATGTCCCAGTAGAGGCACAACATACAAATATGGAACCTGATAATTAGCATAATATGGCCCCTTTAACACGTTATTTTATCCACAGGACGGCATATTCAGTATTGACTCACCACGGAGAGTATGAGGCAGCGATGAAGAAGTAGATGGCCATTCTGTCACACATGTGGAAACGCTGCTCCACAGTCCTACACACAGACAAAGAAAAGGAAAATAATATGTCATTACAAAGAATTTAATTACTTTAAAGGTTCACAGAATACTGACGTTTATCTCAGTACATGGCAGATCTCACATTTTAGAAGGCAAATTCTGTTGTTGGGAAAACACACACAAACACACACACACATTCCTACAGCGTACACAAGGCCACCTTGATCCTAAAGGTTCTGATCCTCTTAGATGCAACCGATCCTATTATTGTATGGAATGTGCTATAATGGGCTTTAGCACCACATAAAACACTCTTTTGTGAGCGGAAAACATGCCACTCACACACAGAGGAACAATACACATCGGAGCATATGACACACACGTGGTGAAAGGAAGAAATGTGGGAGAAACATCTCATTATAACAGAGGAAATAGTGTGCTGATGATGAGGACAACAATGCCCTCTCTGATCAGAGCCTGTGAATCCATATCCTGTCCTTTCGGTACATTACACACACACACACACACACACACATCTCCTCATGGGGACCTCCAATTTGTCCCCATAAGGGCGGCGAGTCCCCACACGTGACTATGTAAACAGATGTAGGTCCCCACAAGTATAGTAATGCTAGGCCACACACACACACACACACACACTAGGGCTGCTCAATTAATCGTATTTTAATCGCAATTACGATTTTTGCTTGCAAAGATTATGAAAACAACATAATCGAAATAAAATTATTATTTATTTGTATTGGTTTTTCAGTTGAATTATACTTACAGTTCAGGGTAATCAACTGTTAAAAACATACTGTTCAAATGTTTTCAATAAATGGATGTTTTCAAAGTAAATGGATAATCGTTTTTTATAAACGTGATATCAATTATTGAGCCAAATAATCGAGATTATGATTTTTGACATAATCGAGCAGCCCTAACACACACACACACACACACACACACACACACACACACACACACACACACACACACACACACACACACACACACACACACACACACACACACACACACACACACACACACACACACACACACACACACACACACACACACACCGTTCTTAGTTAAACATGTTAATAAAATCTTAGTAAGCACAGACGAAAAAAGCTCATTGGCAGAGGTAAGATAGATTTCATTAACTAAACTTGATAAAGTACATACAGTAGCACCAGTCCAAATCAATTGAGAGTCAACCTCATTAATCAACCTCGAACATAACATAGATTGGGATACAGCGAACAAGAAGGCATCACCTCAACTGAGTTGCTGATTTTTTTATTAGTCCCAGGAGAGAATAAACATAATTATAGGCAACATTTCAAGAACATGGCGTTCTGAGATATACAGTGGGGCAAAAAAGTATTTAGTCAGCCACCAATTGTGCAAGTTCTCCCACTTAAAAAGATGAGAGAAGCCTGTAATGTTCATCCTAGGTACACCTCAACTATGAGACAGAATGGGGGGGAAAGAATCCAGGAAATCACATTGTAGGATTTGTAATGAATGAATTGGTAAATTCCTCGGTAAAATAAGTATTTGGTCACCTACAAACAAACAAGATGTCTGGCTCTCACAGACCTGTAACTTCTTCTTTAAGAGCCTCCTCTGTCCTCCACTCGTTAACTGTATTAATGGCACCTGTTTGAACTCGTTATCAGTATAAAAGACACCTGTCCACAACCTCAAACAGTCACACTCCAAACTCCACTATGGCCAAGACCAAAGAGCTGTCAAAGCACACCAGAAACAAAATGGTAGACCTGCACCAGGCTGGGAAGACTGAATCTGCAATAGCTAAGCAGCTTGGTGTGAAGAAATCAACTGGGGGAGCAATTATTAGAAAATGGAAGACATACAAGACCACTGATAATCTCCCTCGATCTGGGGCTCCACGCAAGATCTCACCCCGTGGGGTCAAAATGATCACAAGAACGGTGAGCAAAGATCCCAGAACCACACGGGGGAACCTAGTCAATGACCTGCAGAGAGCTGGGACCAAGGTAACAAAGGCTACCATCAGTAACACACTACGCCGCCAGGGACTCAAATCCTGCAGTGCCAGACGTGTCCCCCTGCTTAAGCCAGTACATGTCCAGGCCCGTCTTAAGTTTGCTAGAGAGCATTTAGATGATCCAGAAGAGGATTGGGAGAATGTCATATGGTCAGATGAAACCAAAATAGAACTTTTACTAGACGTGTTTGGAGGAGAAAGAATGGTGAGTTGCATCCAAAGAACACCATACTGTGAAACATGGGGGTGGAAACATCTTGCGTTGGGGCTGTCTTTCTGCAAAGGGACCAGGACGACTGAGCCGTGTAAAGGAAAGAATGAATGGGGCCATGTATCGTGAGATTTTGAGTGACAACCTCCTTCCATCAGCAAGGGCATTGAAGATGAAACGTGGCTGGGTCTTTCAGCATGACAATGATCCCAAACACACCGCCCGGGCAACGAAGGAGTGGCTTCGTAATAAGCATTTCAAGGTCCTAGAGTGGCCTAGCCAGTCTCCAGATCTCAACCCCATAGAAAATCTTTGGAGGGAGTTGAAAGTCTGTGTTGCCCAGCGACAGCCACAAAACATCACTGCTCTAGAGGAGATCTGCATGGAGGAATGGGCCAAAATACCAGCAACAGTGTGTGAAAACCTTGTGAAGACTTACAGAAAACGTTTGACCTCTGTCATTGCCAACAAAGGGTATATAACAAAGTATTGAGATGAACTTTTGTTATTGACCAAATACCTATTTTCCACCATAATTTGCAAATATATTCTTTAAAAATCAGACAATGTGATTTTTCCCCCCATTCTGTCTCTCATAGTTGAGGTATACCTAGGATGAAAAGTACAGGCCTCTCTCATCTTTTTAAGTGGGAGAACTTGCACAATTGGTGGCTGACTAAATACTTTTTTGCCCCACTGTATCTACATATTTAATGTGGGAATTCAAAGTGTTAAAACTTGGAAGAGTTTGTTTCTATGTTAGAGTGTGTTTGGCTATTAATAGTTAAGCGAATGCTATTTAAAGGGTGTTAGTTGAACGTGATGTGAAATATTTTCATTACCACGGAGCATCTGTTGTTTTCTCTCTGGCCTTCTGGCTCTGTCATAATTAACAGACTACTTGTCTGAGTGTGCAGAACATGAAAACACACACATGCACAGCTGCCAAATCCCTAACAGCATCTCCCTTCAACACACACACACACACACACACACACACACACACACACACACACACACACACACACACACACACACACACACACACACACACACACACACACACACACACACACACACACACACACACACACACACACACACACACACACACACACCGGAGGTGGCTGATTTTCCAGGCAGCGGTGTGGAAGAGCGTTGAGGTGAGAAACAGGCCGGTGAGACCGCTGCCGTAGAGCCAGGCAGCCACGCGATGCCATTGGTCCAGAGACAGGAAGTAGAGCATAGACCCGCCCACCAGACTGGGGATGATCCACAACTAGAAAAGATAGAAAATATAAAGTTTCTCATGATACACACAATGATTTTTACATATTGTATGAAACTTTTTTTTAATGTTATGATTTCTCAAAGTTGTATTAGAAACAAATATATGAAATGTTGATATTAAAACCAACAGGAATGTGACAAGGTAGGTTAGTTTGTCTAGTTTTAGTTTCTTCTTGGAGATTATACTGCATTTGTCCGAGAATGTCTCCCTGATATTGTTAACATGACTCTCTCTCTGAATAACTTTATCTTTTAAAACAGCCAAACTACTTTTAATATTATCCATAAATAGTTATTAATTCGACCCAGATAAAAAAAATGTCAAAAGGCAAACTAAACCATACGATAGACAAATAGCAGACGTTCCGCTGCTTGGTTGCTTATTCAGTTGTCGAGTTGGAGATGATGTCAAAGCATTGCTGGCGTTATTAGCTGAGAATCGCGCCTACACTGAGGCAGAACTTTCTGCAGTGGAAACATAATAATGAAAAAAGGCTTGGAACAAAAACGTAGTCTATTAGAGTTTTGCCATTGTACCATGCACGGAAATATGGGCATAACTTTGAAGCTACAACAACTAGCAATCGGTTGGTTAAGCCTAGCAGAACTGGAAACATCGAGCCTGGCTCTGACCAACGCAATCAAATTCCACCTACCAACATCTCTAAAGCCTGCCAATGACATCTTGTATGTTTAATGGTTAAAAGATGGTCAATTTGTATCGATACATGTAAGTAAGGTGATTTTGTTAATGTTGGAAAGAACCAGGCTAGCTTTTTCCTCATTTCCTGTCTCTACGCTAAGCTAACCAGCTGTTACATGATATCAAACTTCTAATCTTGTCCATAAAGCAAAAAATATCAAACTATTCTGATTCTGTATCTCAGAAACGTTGAGGATGATTCTTGTTGTTAATGGGAAACACTAAGCTGAATTGAACTGTGACTCGCTAAAGGAATGAATGGATGAAGCATCAGAAAACCCTGGGCCATTTAAGGCTTAAGAGTCATTACAGCCATGTTTCCTCTCTGCTTTCTTTCATGTCTCTCCGTCTGTTTCATTCACTCCGTCTGTCTTGTTCTGTCCGAGGCGGAAGCGTACAGGGATTACAGCAGATTAGCGAAAACTACAGGCTGAATCACAGATTATAGCCTCTATGGCACGGCCTCAAATCCTCTGTATTCCTGCATTATTCCTCGCAATCCCCTCCATCTTTCAAAAGGCTTCTCTGAACTCAAACACTCACGAAAGAGAGAGAGCAACGGGACAGGGAGATACCAGAATTGGATCTGAATGCATTCCATTACGTTACACAATACTTGTTAGACACTTTCATCCAAAGCGACTTCCATACTCAATACTGTGGGCAATCCCCACAGGAGCCATTTGGGGTGAATGACATGCTGACTGCAGTGGGGTTTGAACCTGTGACCCCCTGATCCCAACACATACGCACAACCCACTGCACCACACACCGCCTCTACAATTTATTCAACGGGAAATTGGGTTTCGTGACATTTGATCTTTTTTCAAATAAGACAAAATATTTTTTAATTAAGTTAAAGTCAAAGTAAAAAATAAAATAGCATTAATAAATGTTTATATAAAAATAAGAAATTAAGGAATAATGTGCAAAAAAAGGATAAATAAAATAGGGTAAAACTATTTGTGGATAATCATCAGAAGTTAAAGTAAAAATGTGCAAAAAATATCAAATAAAATATTTATATGAACATAAAAAGCAACATTAAACATTTGCAATAAAAATGTTTAAACAAAATACCAATATGTATATCAAATATAAGAATTTAAAGTAAGACATGTGTTGTAAAAAACATAAAATTACAATATTTATATTGAGTAAAAATCTGTACCATAGTAAAACATTAATAATATGGAAAGATTAAATAAATAGTGCAAAATGTAACTTAAATATGTGCAGTGGCTTATTAGTATTAAAAGATATTAATGCGGAGTGGCAAAGCAAAAGAGTGTTTCAGCTGCTGAATGAGAAAGAGAGGAGAGCGGAAACACTGAAGAAGATCGTTTACTGTAAGGTTAGTTTCTAATTGTTTGTATTTGTTTTCATCTCACCCCATGTGTGGCACAGTTTGCAGCGTGCTCGTACTCAGTGGGCTGGTATCTCTTACTGGCCGGGACCCTGCAGTTCATGAACCTGAGAGAGGGTGAGGAGGGGGAGGCAGAGTGAGAGAGAGGGAAAGGGGGGAGAGACATTGAAATCTTCAACTATTAACAATATATTTCAGAAATCCATGTTCTTGTATTGTTGTGTGTGTGTGTGTGTGTGTGTGTGTGTGTGTGTGTGTGTGTGTGTGTGTGTGTGTGTGTGTGTGTGTGTGTGTGTGTGTGTGTGTGTGTGTGTGTGTGTGTGTGTGTGTGTGTTCAGAAATCCATATTCTTGTATTGTTGTGTGTGTGTGTGTGTGTGTGTGTGTGTGTGTGTGTGTGTGTGTGTGTGTGTGTGTGTGTGTGTGTGTGTGTGTGTGTGTGTGTGTGTGTGTGTGTGCAGAAATCCATGTTCTTGTATTGTTATCTTATCTGTAAGTATCAGAACGTTTCAGTGGAAGCGATGCCTTTCTGTTCACTGTGTCCCAATTTACTTTAGGTTTGAGTTTTAAGGGTTCATCGTCTTTCATTTGGTTTAGTACTTTATTAAGGAGTTGGTTTCATCATAACAAGTCCAGTTAGAGTTCCCACGGTGAACAATCATCTACTTCTGCAGGTTTCAGATGAAGGACTTGTTTCTATGCTCCATCAAATGAATGCCTCAAAGGCTTTTTCCAAAAACTACAAATGATGTGTCCCAGTGATTCCGATTCACTTAAAATTATTAAAATATTCCACTAAGCACGTGATGAATAGATTCCAACTTGCATTTGGTGTGCGTGTGTGTGTGTGTGTGTGTGTGTGTGTGTGTGTGTGTGTGTGTGTGTGTGTGTGTGTGTGTGTGTGTGTGTGTGTGTGTGTGTGTGTGTGTGTGTGTGTGTGTGTGTGTGTGTGTGTGTGTGTGTGTGTGTGTGTGTGTGTGTGTGTGTGTGTGTGTGTGTGTGTGTGTGTGTGTGTGTGTGTGTGTGATGGTCATTCTTGGAGGATTTGCAGGTCTCTAATCCACATCACGTTGTCTGAATTTGATTACGCTTTATGGTCGCAATGTAGTGAAGTCACTGCCTGTGCTAGTGCACCAGGAAACCGCTAACCATTAACTTTATTTGCATTTTATTTGTATACTACTAACAAAGTTACTTCCTGCGAGCGTGTGTGTGTGTGTGTGTGTGTGTGTGTGTGTGTGTGTGTGTGTGTGTGTGTGTGTGTGTGTGTGTGTGTGTGTGTGCATGTGTGTGTTGTGTGTGGGGGTGTGTGTGTGTGTCTGTGGGCTCTTTAATCATCAGTAAATCTCTCAATCCCGGCTTACAGGGAAAAAAACACATCTGGAGATGTTACGAAACCACATTTTATACGACAAGATTTACACACGCACGCACACACACACACACACACACACACTCATTTGAATGTAGGCTCTCTTGCAGGGCCACAGGTGTGTCTGCGTCGGTCAGCTGTGTTATTTGATTACACATTTTGGCAGACGCCTCATCAACACACACACTGACATCACACATCATTTACCAGAACACACACACACACACACATATATGTCCCATAGCTGTTTGTTGTGGTCTATTAACTCTTCACATTGAGGAGAAAGTGAATCAGAGAGTTACACAGAATAATAGATTCAAGATGCAAAGGTTTTATCGACACAGAAGCTAGTGTAGTTTGAGCAATGAAGTCCCAGACTCCTCCTTCAGTCCAACACAAATATATATAAGACATAAAACAATTTAAAAAATGCAAGATGACACAGAATGGACACAACATAGCGAATGTTTCAAGTGACCAATGTGCAAGTAAAGGCAGAAGAAGTCAACTATATACATGTTGAATAGAATAAGATAAGCTAAAACTGAATTTAAAATGCATGTTACATTTCTGCCCAGATATTTATAAAACCACTAAGTTGTATATTTATCTGATTGTGTCCCAAATGTTTCCAGAAGTGTGGGAACCCAGAGAAATGTTTTTATTGTCATCAATGCATTTCATTGTTGATACATGTTGATACCGTCACACCCACTTTACCATCTCATTATTACGTGTGTGTGTGTGTATGTATGTGTGTGTGTGTGTGTGTGTGTGTGTGTGTGTGTGTGTGTGTGTGTGTGTGTGTGTGTGTGTGTGTGTGTGTGTGTGTGTGTGTGTGTGTGTGTGTGTGTTTGCACTCACCACCATAACCCACATAACAAGAATATCTGTGTGTTTCTGTTGTAGGTCACATTGGTGGTACCAGGCATCAGGGTTAGGCTTTTGATGCACACACATACACACACTATGCTCTCACACACACACACACACACACACACACACACACACACACACACACACACACACACACACACACACACACACACACACACACACACACACACACACACACACACGTTACTGCTTTGAATAGACTTTTTTAGACGTCATATCACTTTATTTCCTAAATACACTCGTTATCATCTTAATTAAACTCCTGCTCTGATGCATTGTCCCTACTGCAATATAAAATCCTTAAATAAAACGTACGTGACACGCTCTATGATTTTCAGCAATAGAATAAATAACATTGAGTAACATTAGATGTGTGTGTGGCGTCTCCCTGCTGTCTTACAGGCCGTGCCAAGTGCATAACAAGTCTTCTTCTGAGCACTGTTGTGGTATTGTGAGGACATCAACGGACCTGAATGCATCACTCTGATGTCCTCTAATAGCTTATGACAGAACTGTGCGTGCGTGTGTGTGTGTGCGTGCGTGCGTGTGTGTAATGTACCGAAAGGACAGGATAGGGGTTCACAGGCTCTGATCAGAGACGGCATTGTTGTCCTCATCATCAGCACACTATTTCCTCTCTTGTTCATGTTATAATCAGATTAATGTCTTCCTTTCACCACGTGTGTGTCATATGCTCCGATGTGTATTGTTCCTCTGTGTGTGAGTGGCATGTTTTCGGCTCACAAAAGAGTGTTTTATGTGGTGCTAAAGCCCATTATAGCACATTCCATACATTAATAGGATGTGTGTGTGTGTGTGTGTGTGTGTGTGTGTGTGTGTGTGTGTGTGTGTGTGTGTGTGTGTGTGTGTGTGTGTGTGTGTGTGTGTGTGTGTGTGTGTGTGTGTGTGTGTGTGTGTGTGTGTGTGTGTGTGTGTGTGTGTGTGTGTGTGTGTGTGTGTGTGTGTGTGTGTGTGTGTGTGTGTGTGTGTGTGTGTGTGTGCTCTAACTCCAGGGCTATTCCTTTTACAGTAAAGATCAAGTTCTTCTCCTCTGGGACTCAAACTCTGGTTCTCACGATTATCGCCATCTCCCACACAGACACACATGTGAATACACACACACACACACACATAGAGGGTAATGACTGATGAAAGCACCCAAGCAGAAGTCAACGTGATATTATGTGTACGTGTGTGTGTGTGTGTGTGTGTGTGTGTGTGTGTGTGTGTGTGTGTGTGTGTGTGTGTGTGTGTGTGTGTGTGTGTGTGTGTGTGTGTGTGTGTGTGTGTGTGTGTGTGTGTGTGTGTGTGTGTGTGTGTGTGTGTGTGTGTGTGTGTGTGTGTGTGTGTGTGTGTGTGTGTGTGTGTGTGTGTGTGTGTGTGTGTGTGTGTGTGTGTGTGTGTGTGTGTGATGTAATACTGCACATGATACTGAAAATGAACTACCCCTGAACTAAAGCCAGCAGGGGAACCTGGACAGCATAAAGATGGATTAGAAGACAGATGGAGAGTCTTTAGGTAAACATGCAAATCAAATTGTTAAAAGAGGATCTTTTATCCCATTTGGCATGTTTGTGTACTTTTTGTAATTGTAATAAAAGATAGAGCTGCAATAACTAGGTACAATGTTGATCGACAGTTATAATTCAACCATTTTTATTCTCGATTTGTTTAAAAACTGGCAGAGTATCTCGTGTCATGGTTGGGTTGATAACAGCGTCCAGAATTATCTTCAGACATTGGACAATAAACAAGTCTACAGATACGAAGGGAAGGGTCAATGCAATGGAAATGATGAGGATACGTCTTGGGAACGTTTCTGGACATACATCAAAGCAGATAGAAGCATTCCACACTTAGACTCGTCCATTGCTTATGTGCTTGATTTCTATTTTATTATCCTCAATGTACGTATGTATTGTCTTCCCTTTTCCATACCATGGCGTATAGGGTCTATGCCAGGACTCTGGGGGAGAGTGGTTGGTTGATGCAGTGTTGATTCGATTCTATACAAATTTGATATACAAAAATGTAATTATTTTTCTCACATATTAAGATTCCCTGATTTGCTCTGTTTAATATATATAAACTTAATGTCTTTGGGTTTTAGACTGTCAAAGTTGACAGTAAACAAGACATTTGAAGTCATCTCCTTTAGAGCTACACAATTTATTGTGTAGTCGTCATTGCGATGTTTGCCAGAGTGAAATACCACATAATACAAGACTGTGATATTAAACTGTGAGATGTTTTTAGTTAGCTGACAGAGTACTCCTTAAACAAACAGCAGAAAGGCAGATCTTAGTGCACTTTGATAGCTTCGTGTATATTTGTATCGTTTATTTATCACAAATGTTACATTATTGCCCCATATTGTGCAGGTCTTGGATGGACATATTACATTATTAAAGTAATACACTTTCATTGATTGATCCAAAAAAATGTGGACAGATTAATCCATAAAAAAATCGTTTGTTCAAGCCCTAATACAAGTAATGGTCTCCATGCTTGTTACTTTTTTCTCTTTCCCACACACACACACACACACACACACACACACACACACACACACACACTAATCTATAACATCCCTGTGATTGACCCTGTCCAGCGCGTCAGTGCGCATGGATGCACAGGATGAGCCACACAGGGACAATATAATGCAGCCAAACTAAACCTCAAACTTTGTTAAGATAATACAAAATAACTTACCGTCCGAGTTTCGTCTTCTTAAAGTCCATTTGTGCGCAGACTGCTCTATTTACAAACAGCACAGCGGATCCCCCATTCCGGATGTCCCACCGCTGCGAGGAGACGGAACATAAACACTGAGGTCCGGCATCGAAACTACCGACAATAACTTCACCTAAGTGTCGAGACTTCTCCGGGGGTCGAGAGGCGAGACATGCCGGCGAGAGCACGGAGATTGTAGCAGCGTGTGTGTGTTTGAGAGAGTGTGTGTGTGTGTGGGGGGGGGGGGGGGAGAGAGAGTGTGTGAGTGTGTGTGACGGGAAACTGTGCAGAGTTTTGTTTCGAGACTCAGATGTGTTTGCAGGATGTTCCGCGGGACTGGGTTTGTAACCCCTCCTCCCCTCTCCTCCCCTTTCCCGCACACACACACACACACGCATGCACACACACACGCATGCACACACGCACACGCAACATACACACGCACACACTATATCCTGCCTCACTTTCCTTTTCCACTACTGGTTAATTGTTGTTGAACGGCCGGAAAAACATCCACGTGATAACAAAACCTGACCATTTTATCATGATAAATGTTTAAAAAGTTATTATTTTTTAGCCTATTTTCTACCTGTAGCCTAAAAAGGGGGAGAAAACACTTTAAACACACATTGAGGGATGCAACAGAGTCAGTCAGCTATCGTCTGGGAAAGGTTTTGAAAATCCTAGGTTCCCCAAACGCACCTCCTAACCCCCTGCACAAACGATCTTTTTTTTAAATAATGTTTCATCAGTTAACTGCGTTCAATTATATGTTCTGCCAAATTAAGCCAGGGCAGCTCGATAGTAACACATTTGATTCAGGTAAGGAATAAACATAAGGAGACATCTATTTATTTATGTATTGGGCTAAAATAATTCAAATGTAGATATTTTGACTATAAAAACATGTGAATCATCATATCAAATCCCCTCAAAGTGTTATTATTTCTCTTGAATAATGTAAATTATCTTCTAACAAACTTTATTTTCTGGAAAGATTTGAAAAGGTCTGGCAATTGCACTTGAATTTGTGTGTTTTCAAACCAAAATATATCAATAGCGGAGCTTTAAATAATGATTTAATACGAAAAAAGCATCAGTTTCGAGGTAAAAATGCAATTTACTTGTATTTCAAGTTATACGGTAATTACTATTTTGCTCTGAAATAGTGATATTTAATAATTTTGGAGTGTATTTATTCATAGCTTCTAGAGTGCGATCAAAAAAGAGTCAATTCTATTGGAGTCAAACCATGACCACGCTGTAACGGAGGTGATCTCTGGGGCCGTAGATCTCGGTCTCTTATATTATATAGCTTCATTATTGGCGAAGTATATTACTTTGTTCCACGCGAAAACATTGCACAGGAAGCATGTGAATCTATGTCATTTATGCATCTATTTGTCACGATCTGTCTATGTTTTAGTTTGTCTGTCTCTGTTTCCTGTTGTAGTTTGAAAAGTGTTCCCCCTCCCGTCTTGTCTGTTGCTGGTGGTTGTGTTCACCTGGTGCCCCTGTGTTTTCTCTTCCCTCCTCACCTGTGTCTTGTTGGTTTGATTAGTCCTGTGTGTATTTAGGTTCTGTTTTCCTGTTAGTGTGTGTGAGGTCCTTGTTGCTGGTGGCTGTGTTCACGTCAGACAGTCATATTGAGGCTGTGTATCATGAACCACAGCGATGAATAAATGCCCACACCGGGTTGTATTTTAACTCTCTGCCTCCTTGCTTGGTCGGGCCGCTCAATGGTCAGCTTCACACACGCCCACTCGTGTTACTTAAGCACTTTTTTTTATTATAAAGATCATTATGGTTCATTTATTCTATTGGGAGTAAAATGACATTCAATTGGGAGTAAAATGACATTCGATTGAAGTGAAATGACGTTCGATTGGGAGTAAAATCCCACTTGGAGAGGGTCCGAGTCCGACCCTTGTCAATTAACTACAGGGGTCCCTCAGGGCTCTGTTCTTGGTCCCCTCCTCTTCTCCTTGTACACAAACTCGCTCGGATCTGTCATTAGCCCGCATGGTTTTTCATACCACTGCTACGCTGACGACACCCATTTAATCCTGTCCTTTCCCCGCTCAGAGACCCAGGTCGTCGCACGCATCTCTGCTTGTCAAGCTCAACCTTGACAAGACTGAACTGCTTTTCCTTCCGGGAAAAGGTTGTCCCACTCTTGACCTGACTATCAACATTGGCACCTCTGTTGTTTCCCCGACCCATACTGCAAGGAATCTGGGTGTGATCCTAGATAACAACCTGTCCTTCACTGCAAACATCGCTGCTACAACCCGCTGCTGCAGAAACACGCTCTACAACATCAGGAGGATGCGTCCCCAGCTGACCCAGAAAGCGACGCAGGTTCTGGTCCAGGCTCTCGTCACCTCACGCCTAGACTACTGCAACTCCCTCCTGGCTGGTCTACCTGCATGTGTCATCCGACCTCTGCAGCTCATCCAGAATGCAGCGGCTCGTCTGGTCTTCAACCTTCCTACATTTTCCCACACCACTCCGCTCCTCCGCTCCCTCCACTGGCTTCCGGTAACTGCTAGAATCCACTTCAAGACACTGGTATTTGGTACCATGCTGCGAATGGATCTGGCCCTTCCTACATCCAGGACATGGTTAAACCGTACACCCCAGCGCGTGCACTCCGCTCTGCATCAGCCAAACGGCTCGCTGCACCCGCACTGCGAGGGGGACCCAAGTTCCCATCAGCAAAAACACGTGGGTTTGCTATCCTGGCTCCAAGATGGTGGAATGAGCTCCCCATTGACATCAGGACGGCAGAAAGCTTACACACCTTCCGGCGCAGACTGAAAACTCATCTCTTTCGACTCCACCTCGAGCGACAGAATTACTAACAAAGAACTGCTAACAGAGCACTTATATACTAATAAAGGGCTGGCTTATCTATAGCCAGTTGAGTAGCACTTGAAATACTTGGCTCTATGAAACCTACTTATATGATTCTGTTTTCTTCAAGGTTGTGTCTTCCTGGTCGAATGCACTTATTGTAAGTCGCTTTGGATAAAAGCGTCAGCTAAATGCAATGTAATGTAATGTAATGTAAAATGACCTTCTATTATGAGTAAAATGGCAGTAGAGTTGTTTTTAATATACACTACATAGAGTAAATAACCATGCAGAGTCAAATCTAAGCACATAATAGAGTAAAATGAACTCTAAAAATACAACTCTGAACAAAGAGTACATTTTACTCTATATAGGTTGGGACCAAATGTAATATTTTTAGAGTAAAATATTCTTCAATTTGAGTCAATTTTACTCAGAGAAATGTACTGTGTGGTACATGTATCTCCTCATAAAGAAAAAGTAATCATGCTCTTTCTATTCCTATTAATTTTCATGTTGCAGATCCTCTCATGCTGCCCTTCACACGACATGCTCACGCTCAAACCGAATGGAAAATTAAATGTTACCCAACAATAACAGCAGAGGCCCTTTGTGGCACTGTGCAGCAGCTGTGTGAGGCAGAACAGACACATTGTGCAAACACACACACACACACACACACACACATACACACACACACATCCAAACATGATTCCATGCTTTAAACAGCTACATGTTACACATTCACCCCCTGGCTGTGTTTAGAGATAAAGATGTGGATGAAAGGAGGCCAGAGGAGCATATTTGTATTAGCTATTTCTGACCAATATGCAAATAAAATGTATTTCTTGCAGGAAATAGATTCAAACATCTTAAGAGACTTACTTAGTAGATTAACAACATGTTGGAGGTCAGAATTCCAGGTGTGTGTCATTAGAGCTCCTCACAAGCATTTGAATCTTCAGTTCAGTATCTCAGATACCCTTAAACCAGTCCCTATTTATGCTCCTCTAGGGTCTGGTTGTTCGGACTTTCAGCTTTCAACTATCTACTCCTATTTCCCTTTATCTATACATCGTGCTATCTTAGAGTCCGGGGCCTCATTCCCTGAATGTTTCTGTTTCTCACCTGGCAGTTTTTCCTATTATGCTCACTTCAGGTTCATATCAGTATGTAGTGTCTCTCCTGGGACATGTCTCCATGCTTTAATGTTCAAAATCTCATTCTTTTTCTCATACTGCCTGTGCTGCAGTGCCTCTTTTCACCCTCTGTCTAAAACCAGAGCCCAGTCTGCTCTGATTGGTTAGCTGGCCGTCTCTGTTGTGATTGGTCAACCACCTAGAGATGTCCCGCCCCATAGAAAATCACATACTGTACCATATGTTAGAGCGCTAGCCAATAGAAGCGTAAGTGTTACGTAGTGATGTCAGTTTGTTCAGGAAGTAAACAATGGAGTCCAGTGGAGGCGTTTCAAGCAGGGGGGGGGGGGTGTGGGAGAGAAACTCCCTCTGGAGGGAACACAGGGAATAAAAATAATTGTACAAATGAGTGTTTGCCTCTTTATTTGATATGTTAATCCACTATTTTTTTGTGTTAATCTACACTGAGAATATCGGTTATTCTGAATCCGATAACCATGTTTTCATTATCATCATCTTTACCAAATTAATTTGTATCTATAAACTGTGCATGCAGCGTTGCTTTAAACCCGCCTCTGTGTCTGTGTGTTTATCATGTTTATTTGAAAGCTGTGCCTGTGTAAACTGCAGCCGGTACACAGTGTGTTGGAGATCTGCCGGCTGAAGAACACTCACTGGACCAAAGGGCACATCGAGGCACAGGAGCAAACAGAAACCTCTTCATCGCTATTCCTGCATTGTAAGTCTTCCAAATCCATCAGCATTACTACATGCGCAAATCAGCATGAATATTCAGAATCACAATTCGTAGTCCCACAGTGGGGAAATGTACAAGGTTACAGCAAAAGTGGCCTAGCAGCTAAAAGAGGCAAGCAATGATTAAAAAGAAGAAAAGCAAACACTATTAATGAAGAAAAATAAAGACAAATAAGTGTGGCTAAAAAATGAGTAGCAGCAATAAAAAAAAAACATAACATTACATTTTTGAGACTTTATAAAAATGAACCGTTGGGACATTGATAATAATGTATGCTTGTACATAACTAATTTTACATAAACAAATATATTACTAATGATAATACATCATTGTATATACCGATAATCTATTATACCATTGTTCACATTTTTACTTTAGCTTTAGCTACTTTACCTTAAAAATGGAGCCACTGTCACAGAACCCAATTCCCCGGGATAAATATTACAAAGTATTCTGATTTACTGAATTCTGATTAGTGGTATTGTGTTATTCACAATGTAATAATGAATGGTAGATTATCTTAACAAGCTACAATTTATACTAAATCATCATTTATTTTTTGTCTTTATAACTTGTGTTGATATTTGGTACTATGTTTGTTCTCCAAAATGCAGTGGAGTAGAGGTAGAAAAGTGTGTGATGTGGAAATATACAAGTAAAGCACAAGTATTGTTTAACCTCTAAGAGTCTAAGTAATTACATTCAATATATTTTAGAATTGACAGGAATTATACAGATTATAATTAATTTCAATACATTTAAAAAATATGAGCATTTAAATAAAATCAAATAGATTTAAATGCTTAAAAATAAACTCTACCATGATTCATTTCTGTGAGTGTACTTCAAGCTTTGGTTGTATGTCTTCTTGCTTTCTTTCATATTTTTGAAAACTTGTGGCAGCAGACTCCCACAGGAGGAGCTGCAGAGTGTCTCTTTATGATGTTATTCATTGGATATTTTCTATCACTCGAACACAATTACACTGACATGCTCAGACTTACACCTGAAACTTGAGCGCAGACAGAAACTGTGAGGCACACCCAAAATCAGTCCGTCAACATATTTATTACTAACGGTTTCCTTTCAGTGACTTTTGTACATTACGTTTTGTAACTCATCAAAAACAGTGTATGGCCTAAAGGGTTTTATATTATTAAGTCAACAAAAGCTAAAATAAATGCATTTAATGTCTTTATTTACATGCTAGTTGTTGACTTTTTAGTAACAATATGTTCAACTCTGTTATATGCAACTGATAGATGAAATCTGATACAATCTTATCTGCGGGCGTGCGGTGCAGTGGGTTGTGCGTTGGTGTTCGGGTCAGGGTACAGGGTAGCACATTCAAACCCCACTGCAGTCAGCATGTCGTTGTGTCCCTGACACTTCACCCACGGCCACGCAGTCTGCATAATCGGCCTGTAGGGAGGGACGGCCCTGTTAGTATGTTGCACATTACATTCAGATGTTGTTGCACATAGTCACAGTGTGTGGCGCTCTTACTTTAAATAATATAGTTACTCTACAATAGTGTTGCCAGCCGTGTTTGCTTCTGGTTTTTTTCTACCCTGGAGCAAGGATAGGAACAAGAAATACCGTCCTACACAGTACAGCCACTGTACTAATTGAAGTGATGAACCCATTAATGCACACACTTAATCAAATCTGGTGCTTAAAATGTCCATTTGGCATAATGTTTACATTTACTTTTGGTATATTTTGATGCTAATACTTTTCCACTTTTACTTAAGCAACATTTTCATTGTAGGACTTTTACTTACTTACTTACTTACGTAACAGAGTATTCCTAGACTGTGGTATTTCTACAGTGACTTAAGTACAATATCTTAGTTCTTCTCCCTCTGATAATATTTATAATTGTATTTTTATCATCAGGACTGCAGTTGTTAAATCGAGCTGGCCCTTTAAAGGCACTGCATGCACGCTGCGTCATTGGCGCATGCGCAGTGAGGGGAAGCAGCAGCCCCTGTGAAAAACAACAACAATCACTACCGAGGGGCCAAGAAAAAGACATGGCTCCGTGAAACCGTCTGGCCCTAATCACAGTTCTTATACCAGCCAGACTGCTGCTGCTGTTTCTACTGGAACATTATATGTGGATGGTGCCGAGCCCATGAACTTGGCCAGTCAAAGCGGGGATGCAGGCGGAAGCCAGCTCCTCTTCGCCAACTTCAACCAGGACAACACGTAAGAAAAGGGCCGGGGAGAGTGAGGCAGGGCCGGGGAGAGAAGAGAGAGAGGAGCCGCTGGCCTGGTGCTGTCAAGCTAGCTGAAGTTAGCTTAGCTCACTGTTAGCTCCTCACGGGATGACAGGGCTCCATATGAAATAGTAATGTGTGCTTTCTCACATTAGAAATAACTACAAATACACAATGAGTTTCGCTAGCTGAGTTAACAGTAGTGGACGGTGGTTGCGTGTTATTCACGACACTAGCTTAGCCTTTAGCTAACAAAATGGCTAACTTTAGCCACTAAACACATGAAGTTAAGGTGTCATGTAGCTTCTTTAAAGGCTGTGGTGACTACTGTTATGATTAATTTACATCATACTACTCAATACTCAAGAAGTGGAAGAAGTACTCAGTTATTGTGCTTATGTAAAAGTAGAAGTGTAGTAAATACTCTGTTACGAGTAAAGTCCTGCAATCAAATTATTACTAAAGTAAAAGTACAAGAGTATTACCATCAAGTTCCCATTATGCCCATTTCTCAAAACTATTTTATGTTTTATTACGATAGTCATGTTTTATTGATGTGTTATTAAAGCTGGTATAGGTGAAACTAATTGTAATGACTTTATGTACTGCTAGCTAACCGTGTACATGTCTACGACAGGGTGGCAGGTCTCCATGTGAAATATAAATGTGTGGTTTCTCATATTATAAATAACAAAAATATGTTAAGCGAGCTAAGTGAACTGTGGTACGTGTTATTCACTAGCTAGCTTAGCTTTAATCTAACATGTAGCTGTGTGCTTAACTTTAGCCACAAAACGCATGCAGTCCAGGTGTCAGGTAACTTCTTTAGAGGCTGTGTTGACTATGATACAATATACAAAATATAATCACGGCTGAAGTCTTTGTGTGTTTTGGACGATGGGTTATTTTTAGCGCTGCGGCTATGAGACTGTTGGCAATGCTGTGAGAAACCAGGTCACTGTGTTTCTGGTAGACAACAGAGGTGGGGAAAGTACTCATATGTTGTACTTAAGTAAAAGTAGAAGTACCAGAGTGTAGGAATACTCTGTTCAGATTAAAAGTCCTGCAATCAAAATGTTTCCCAAGTAAAAGTACAAAAGTATTGGCATCTAAATAAAGTAAAATGTATAATTTTGCAGATTGGCTAATATGTTATATGTTGATTATAATTATTTATGTATTAACTGTATGTGTTTCTCAAAGCTGGTAAAGGTGCAGCTAGTTTTAATGACTTATACTGCAGGGTAGCTTGTGAATTTACTCCAGGTGGAACTAAAGTCTGATTTAACACTTATATTTCTCATCATTCATCCAAATCTGTAAATGTTTTAAATAAATGTAGTGGAGTAAACGTTTGATCTCTGAATTGTAGTCGGGTAGAAGTACAAAGTAGCAAAACGTAGAAAATCTCAAGTAAAGTATCTCAAATTGTACTTAAGTACAGTACTTGAGTAAAGCTACTTAGTTACTTTGCACCATTGGTAGACAGACTTCTGTAGCAAGATTTAAAGTTGACTTTGTCCTTTTAGTTGACTGACTGCTTCACACCGCAGAGCCCTGCTCTTTTATTGCAAAACAGCTCGAGTCGTGTGATCGCTGTCACAATCTGACCACGGATTCCTCTGCTCAGTGTCCACTTTGAAATAAGATCATAAGTGTGTATACAGTGTTTATGGGTTTAAGAGCTCACTAAGTCAATGATTGTTTAATGCTGCTGTTGTGTCCATTTCTGTTATTTGTGTAGGTCCTTAGCGGTTGGCACCAAATCAGGATACAAGTTTTTCTCCCTGTCCTCTGTGGATAAATTGGAGCAGATATATGAATGTCGTAAGTATTCGATTAAGCTATTTCTTTACTTTTAAAAAACACATTTGACTTATTTGACAACAGTGACAGAGGGGCGGGGAAACTTCCTGGGTTTTGTTTGCCTTTCATTCTTATTCTCAAGTTACAAGTTATGTTCTTAGTTAACAATGAACGCCATTGTGTTTGCTGTTGACCCTAAAGCAGGGGTGTCAATCTCAAGGCCCGGGGGCCAAATCCGGCCCGCGACTTCCTTTTATGTGGCCCCGCAAGAGCTTGCAAAGAATATAATACGTTTATTATACGGTTACATGCCACTTTACAGAAGCTGGTTGCCCAT
Organism: Pseudochaenichthys georgianus; assembly: GCF_902827115.2. Lineage (NCBI taxonomy): Eukaryota > Metazoa > Chordata > Actinopteri > Perciformes > Channichthyidae > Pseudochaenichthys > Pseudochaenichthys georgianus. The sequence goes on from NC_047510.2 coordinate 30,876,219, forward strand.
AAACTACATGTCCCACAATGCATCTCGTTTTGTGACATGCGCACCGAAGAGACTTGCAATTATTTGCCCTGGACTTCTGCTTTCAGACGTAGTTAGTTATTACCCCGATAATAATCCAATTCAGAGGCAATAATGTAATATAATACATTATTTTATATATATATTATATATGTATATTTATATAGTTACAACCGGCCCTTTGAGTGCAACCATAATGCTAATGTGGCCCGCGATGAAATTGAGTTTGACACCCCTGCCCTAAAGGCTTAACTCTGTTACTGCGGTTTATTCTGTGATTAGTTTTCCTTTCACTTTGTTCTTGAGCCATTGTTTCAGTTTCATTTATTGTCTCGTTAAGATACATTTGGTTCTATATAAATCTTTCTTTCTTTATGAATTAGATTTTACTTCTGCTCATATACAAAAGTACCAATACCAAAAGTACAGATTATGCAAAATAATATAAATGAAATAACTGAATTATAGCTGTAGCCATATTTGTATTTATAAAGAATCTGAATCTGCAAAGGTTCTTGTATCTTAAGTTTTCAAATGAATGCGATGTAGTCAAAAAGTGAATGCCTCTGAACTGTAGTGGACTAGAAGTAAAACATGACAAAACAAGTAACAAGTAGTACCTCAAAATTGTACTTAAATACTGTACTAGTGTTGTCACGATACCAACATTTTGGTTTCGATACCGATACCAAGTCAAGAATTGCGATTCCGATTCTTTTTCGATACTTTTCTTAAAAAAGGGGAAACACGGAATATCGGCTTTAAAATTAGGAATAACAGATGATTTTAGCAGTCAGAACAACTAAAGCAGCAGTGTCACTAAGAACAGAAATACCAAAGAGTCACATCTAATATAAATATATATAAAAGCATTTATTTTAATTGTGTAGCAGTGAGTTTAACATTTTGGCAGCACTGTTGAGCATTTTGAAAATGTATTGTCATGCCTCTGTGCTTAGTCTTTCTATCTTTATAGCCACTGGTGTAAAGTAACTAAGTTCATAAACTCAACAAGTACTACTTGGGTACAATTTTGAGATACTTGTACTTTATTTAAGTATTTCAATGTTTCTTTTGCTACTTTGTACTCCACTACAGTTCAGAGGTACATGGTGTACTTTTACTCCACTACATGTATTAATACCTTTAGTTACTTTACAGATGTGGATGAATGATGTGAAATATAATCAATACTTAAATCAGACTTTAGTTCCACCTGGAGTAAATCCTCCAGCTACCCTGCAGTCTACAAAGTACTTCAGACTAGCTGCACCTCCACCAGCTTTGAGAACACTTTCATGATCAATCATTATAAAACATATATATATATTATTCTGAAATGGACCAATCTGCACAATGACTACTTTTACTGTCGCTACTTTAATACTTTTAGTTGAGGAACATTTTGAATGCAGTACTTTTACTGTAACAGACTATTCCTACACTCTGGTGCTTCTACTTTTACTGTCGCTACTTTAACTATATTTTGATGATAATACTTTTGTACTTTTATTTGAGGAACATTTTGATTGTAGGATTGTTCCTACATTCTGGTACTTCTACTTTAACTCAAGTACAAGACCTGGGTACTTCTACTTTTACTCAAGTACAAGATATATACTTGTACCACCTCCGTTTATAGCCTATGAAAAAAACTAATAGAAAACGAAGGCTAAAGCTAACGTTAGCAGATAGTGATGCTAGTTTGCTAGTTAAGTTTGCTCAACGATAATATTGCGACAGAAACACTTTTCAGTGCACATCACGCTCTGCCGCTCCGACAGGAAGCTCTGCTCTGAACACCTGAACGGCCCGTTCAAAGACTTCTGGCGTCTTTTTTGTCAACAAGCCGAAGCGCAGCGGCAGTTGCACTCCCACTTGCAGCCATGCTTCTCGTTTTCTCACATGCTCTGGCAGCTAGCGAGTGGCCGCGTGCACGAGAGAGGGGAGGGACTTAGAGCGTGCTTGAGAGGGGCGGGACTGCAGGCACGACTGCAGTGCAGGGAGTGGAAGCAGAGCGCTGAACACACACGGCTCTTATTAAAACGGCGCTTTTTCACGGGAGTACTTTCCCCCCGTCATTCTTAAAGTACCGATACTAATGAAACGGAGGAATCGTACCGTTTTTAACGGCAGGGTATCGCGGTACCTTTCAAGTATCGGTACACCGTGCAACACTATACTGTACATGACTTGAGTAAATGTCCTTGGTTACTTTCCACCACTGGTCAGTGAGTACAAACTCCTTGTGTAGGAGAGACGATAGGATTTAAAGTATCACTATTGTGTTTTTCTTATTGCTTGGCCATACGTTTTAGTCGATGTGTTTAATGCATGGCGTCTATACACGATCACTGCACCATTACATCTTTGTGAGCCTCTCCGCTCACACAGGGTTCAAATATGGACGGAAAGAGCAGGTTCGTGTAACACAGGCGTTTATTAGCTCCAAACAAAAGTATCCACGAGTCTCCAACGTTGCCCGTGTGGCAACCTTCACAGGTCCTTTTGCCACCTTCCAGGATCCCGCCTACTGCAAAACAACCCAGAACCAGGTTACGACATGCTTTTATTCCGGCACTGATTACCTGATTCCGATCAGCTGTCTGGCCTCCGGCCGAGCCCCTGCCTTCACTCCAGCAGCCGGCGCCCTAACCACACCCCTAACCACATACCCCCACCGCCCGACTCAGGCCGGGATCCCGCCGGCCGCAAGCTGACTCTCCCACCACCCCCCCCCCCCCCCCTCCGCTGAGCGAGAGAGGAAATCAGCCACGACCATCCGGTTGCCCGGCCTGTGGATCACCTTGAAGTTGAAAGGCTGTAGGTGGAGCCACTGGAGCGGGGCATGGTCCGACCAGAGGGTGAAAGGGCGCCCCAGGAGGTAGTACCGCAGGGTGCCGACCGCCCACCGTATGGCGAGGCACTCCTTTTCCACCGTACTGTAGTTCACCTCCCTCTGGGCGAGCTTACGGCTAATGTACAGTACGGGGCGGTCGACCCCCTCTACTTGCTGGGACAAAACGGCCCCCACCCCACTGTTCGAGGCGTCGGTCTGCAACACAAAAGGGAGAGAGAAGTCAGGAGAATACAGAAGCGGCTTACCACAGAGGGCTTTTTTAACCCTCTCAAACGCCAGCTGACACCGCTCCGTCCACTGGACCGGATCTGAAGCACCCTTTCGGGTCAGGTCGGTCAGGGGACTGGTCAGCTCCGAAAAGGACGGATGAACCGCCTGTAGTAGCCGGCCAGCCCCATGAACCTCCTGACCTCTTTTTTCGTCTTGGGCGCCAGACAGGCTGAAATGGCGGTTGTTTTCTCTACCTGTGGCCGCACCTGCCCGCCGCCCAAGTGGTACCCCAGATACCGTACCTCCCTCCGTCCAACCGCACACTTCTTCGGGTTGGCCGTGAGCCCCGCCTGCCTCAGGGACTCGAGCACTGCCCCCACCTGCTGCATATGCTGCTCCCATGTCTCACTGTGAATGATGACATCATCCAAGTAAGCAGCAGCATATGCAGAGTGGGGACGCAGCACCCGGTCCATGAGCCGCTGGAAGGTGGCTGGAGCTCCGAACAACCCGAAAGGAAGTGTGATGAATTGGTATAAACCATACGGAGTGGAGAAGGCCGTTTTTTCCTTAGACTCTGGAGAAAGGGGAATCTGCCAATAGCCCTTGGTTAAATCCAGCGTCGTGTAAAAGCGAGCAGTGCCTAGCCGATCCAGGAGTTTGTCGACCCGGGGCATTGGATAAGCATCGAATTTGGACACCTCGTTCACCCTGCGGTAGTCCACACAGAACCGGATTGACCCATCGGACTTACGTACCAGCACGACAGGGCAACACCAGTCACTGGTGGACTCTTTTATCACTCCCATTTCTAGCAGCCTGAAGCTCAGCCTGAACAATTTTCCTCTTATGTTCAGGCAGCCGATAGGGCCGTGAACGAATGGCCACGCCCGGGGGCGTTTCTATGCGGTGGTGTATGAGAGAGGTGCGCCCTGGCAGCGGAGAGAACACGTCGGCAAACTGCCTTTGCAACGAAGCAACGTCTGCTCTCTGGCTCGGTGAGAGATTGTCGCCACAACAGACCGGGGCTAATTTGTTGCTTTTAATGACCTCTGGTCCCAACTCATCTCTCCCAATCACCGTGGTGGCCAGAGAAACAGACGCCACCTCCCTCCAAGCTTTCAGGAGGTTAAGGTGGTAAATCTGTGTTGCTCCCCCCCTAGTCCATATTGAATGTAGTTCATACAGCTCGCGTAGTGTGCTTGACATTAACTGTGTGCCCTGGTCAGTCAGGATCTCTTTCGGGATCCCGACTCGGGAGATAATGTGAAACAGTGCCTGCTCGACGCTCTTTGCAGAGATATTACGCAGCGGCACTGCTTCGGGATATCGCGTTGCATAATCCACTAGGACTAGTACAAAGCGATATCCCCGTGCACTCCGGTCTAATGGCCCGATGAGGTCCATACCAACTCTCTCAAAAGGCAGCTCAATCAATGGAAACGGGCGCTCTGGGGATGGCCGGCGGGTTAACCAGCTGACATTCACGGCAAGATCCACACCACCGCTTCACATCTGCGCGAATGCCCGGCCAATAAAATCGGGCCATTATCCGGTGTAGTGATTTGTCGTACCCTAGGTGACCTGACATGGGGTTATAATGAGCCGCCTGGAAAACCATTTCCCGACGGCTTTTTGGCACCAACAGCTGGGTATCTATCGCTGCGGTCTGTGTGTCCCGGCTTACACGATGCAGCCGGTCCCTAACCACCGCAAAGTGTGGGTGAGTGAGTGCTGCGTTTCTAACCGGCACCTTTTGATCATCCGGTTTGATTTGAATACTCGGTGCAAAGCAGGTAGTGTAGTCGGGCAGAGCAAGACAATAAGCACAGCTGTCTTCTATAATTCATGAATGTAGCTCAATGCCTTTACTGAACACACTGTACACAGTGTGCGCAAAGTGTTGACGCTGTGTTCAGGAGCAAACAAACGGTCTGTGATTCAGACTGATTTTATGTTTTTATCTTATCTATTGATGTGTGTTTTGTCTTTCTGTATGTGATATGGACCTTGAGTCTGGAACAAAGATTGGATAACAGCTGTTAGTAGCAGCAGAAGGCATTATTTATATATATATATTAAAGTTAAATTTGACAAGAGACAAAATGTTAATATATTAATAAATAGTAAGTAAACCTCTTGAGCAGATCTGTATATACTGCCCATATATGTGCAGTTATATTGAATATAAAATGCAATATTACATTAAAAATACAATTTCTTGAACACTTTATGTCAATATCTGAACAAATCCCAAATTGGGATCAATAAGGTAAATCTTATATCATCTTATATTTAATTATTTAGAGTTATTTGTCATATTGTCATTGTACCTGCTTTTTCAAATATTTGTATTTCTTGTGAATATGTTTTTTTCATTTTAAGATAGTTATTATTTTAGTTCTATACTCAATAATGTGTGTGTGTATATACTGTGTGTGTGTGTAGCGGACACGGAGGATGTGTGTATCGTGGAGCGTCTGTTCTCCAGCAGCCTGGTGGCCATCGTGAGCCTGAAGGCCCCGAGGAAGCTCAAAGTCTGTCACTTCAAGAAGGGAACGGAGATCTGCAACTACTCCTACTCCAACACTATACTGGCCGTCAAACTCAACAGACAGGTAGCTGAAGCGCTGACTGTCAGACATTCATTATTAGAGTGATATGTCTTAATGTCTCTCTGACGGTGAGGATGTTGCTGTTTCCTCTGCAGAGGCTGATAGTCTGTCTGGAGGAGTCACTTTACATTCACAACATCCGAGACATGAAAGTGCTGCACACTATCAGAGAAACCCCCCCCAACCCATCAGGTGAGTGTGGCCAGCAACATAGTGTACCAGTGATTCTCAAATGGGGGTACGCGGACCCCTAGGGGTACGTTGGGGTACTTCAGGGGGTTCATGAGATTTAAAAAACAAAACAAAAAAGTTAATTAAAAAAATACCATGCATGATTACAAAAATAATCTTGGTACAATAAGTTAAATAGAAAACACAATTTTATATAAAATATTATGTCAAATTGGTGTATTGTATTTTATAGTTTTGCATAATATATCATTTTGTTCATTGGTTTGTTAAACAGATATTACTTCAGTTGAAAAACTCCTTTGAAAAATCAGTTTAAATTGTTTTTCTTTATTCAAGCATAAAATGAAAATATCCTTAGTTTGTTGTAATGCATGCATGAAAGAGTTAATACATCACACACTGAGGGAACATCACTATATTGGAATTATTTGTATAGGCTTTTTCGATCAAACATTTTCGGGGTCGGTCAGGGGGTACTTGGCATGAGAAAATGTTTCAAAGGGGGTACATGACTGAAAAAAGTTTGAGAAGCAAGTGATGCAAATTATGACATCAAATTAGAGTAAAGGTGTGTATAACATAATATCATTTTAACATCTGTAAAAAAAGTTATATTAACTCATTTCAATTATTTAAAGACACAAAACGTCACATTTATTCATGCTTATTGCACAAATAAACACTTTTTCAACTACATTTATTTGAGTATATCTCAATGTCAGCGACTTCAGGTTATCAAATGCTGCCTGTTATTAAGTAACATTTGTGAGCTTAGGCTAGCTGCCCTTTATTGCCAATTTCCATATGAACTGTCCCCAAATAATACCGTCAACCGGTGTTGTGTGTGGTAATTACAAATCACACCCTAATGCTTGACTCGACTTTGTGTAGTTTTGTGTATATAATAAATGTCCATCAGTAAATATATCTAGGTATATCTACACAAAGAAATGAACCTTTTGGGAAATTGTGAATGGATTAACAATACTAAAAGATAAAAATCTCGATTCTTACATTTCGAGATGTTTCCACCGCCCCCTAGTATGTCGTATAAAATAGATTTGATTTTAGTTTTTCTTTTATCCCTAGTCTCCCTTATTTATTTGTGTTCCAAATGAACTCCATTGTTTTTTCTGAAGCCCTCGAGGCAGAAAAATGTCTCGGTTACTTTTCCTTACGCTGTCAGAACTGTTTAGATAATTGTCATCTCACTTTGTACTTGTGTCATTCTTCCAGTTTCACTTTTGTCATGTTCAGATAAACGTGGTTCTTTTTTAAAATCGTTCTTTCTTTGCTTATTGGTGTATGTGTGCTCATATGTCTGCAGGATTGTGCGCCCTCTCCATCAGCAATGATAACTGTTATCTGGCCTACCCAGGCAGCGCTACGATAGGAGAGGTCCAAGTGTTCGACACAGTCAACCTGGTAGGTGAACACCAACACAGGGAAGCTCTTTTCGAATAGAGAGGTGCAGTGATGACGTGTTTATGGAGGCCGACATGGAAGTAAACATCACAAGTGGTCCCTCGACAAAAAGCAAACACACGTTCTGATGCTTACACGCGTCTTTAAGCAGGATCGTCCAAAGCAACTTAATCAGGGAAGAACTGGGACAACAAAATATGCTTGCAACAAGGTTTATTTTGTAAAAACAACTAATAAATGTATTTAAGCTTTTTGTTACTTTTGTCCCGACTGACGGTGTCAAAAGTAACGAGTCGCAACTTCACTGCAAGCTCAAATGAGACCCAATTAATTTGACATTTATACAAAACAGCGCCTCGTTTTGACAGAACACACATGTGAGTTACAACAAAACGGTTTCTGTCTGTAACGTTTTCTCATAGAAATGACGGTCATCTGAAAACAGTTACTCCATACTACTACACTTCAATACTGTCGGCCTTACTTATGAAACTGTTTGGGGCCCGGGATGAAACCACGGTCTGATTAGTAGACACTTATGTACCTCCCCTGAGCCACAGTGGCTCCTACTTCCTTATTTCCTCCCTTGCATAACCGTTTCTTGCCGCCACGTAATCGTTATACGCACAGCTGAGGTTTCTGTTGCTCATTAAATAGCTTTTAAATGATCCGTGCTCACTGTTCTGACAGCTAGTGTTTCCTCATCAGTCAAAGCCAACACTCATTATGTACGAGTATCTTTCTGTCGCGCGTGTCTAACTAGTGTCTGTACGTGTTTCCCGCAGCGAGCGGCTAACATGATCCCAGCTCACGACAGCCCGTTGGCGGCGCTGGCTTTCGACGCCAGTGGAACCAAACTGGCCACCGCCTCGGAGAAGGTAACTCTAAAGGACACTGGTCTGCTAAGCAGTGTGTGTTTCCCGCCTGAGAGAGTAAACATCACCGCAGTTGCTTCGCCTCGCAGTGTAACTTTTGTCTTTCACTTCCTGTTCAGGGCACAGTCATCCGAGTCTTCTCAATCCCAGAGGGACAGAAGCTCTTTGAGTTTCGGAGAGGAGTCAAGAGGTAGATTATTCACTCATATCTGTTTATATGGAAACTCAACCGCGGCCGGTTTTCTTCCTACTTCTATTGGTCTCTTTGTTATCCACACTGGTTACTTTACACTTGGTTTTACAAACAACATTTTCACTGCCATCAAAACACTTTGCCGCCTCTTTGACAAATGCAGAGAGGCACACAATGAGGTCTTGTAATTATATATATTTTTTAAAGTATTCAATAGAAAAACAAGACTAACTAATCTGATGTATCATTTTATTTAAATTGTGGATTTTGTCTTTGTCTTAAGTTCAGTACAGCGACAGCCCTCGTCATTTTGTAACTGTGTGTGTGTTGTGTGAACTGTGTGTGTGTGTTCACGCTCTGTGTGTGTGTTTCTTCTCTCAGGTGTGTGAGCATCTGCTCGCTGGCGTTCAGCATGGAGGGCCTGTACCTGTCGGCCTCCAGCAACACAGAGACCGTCCACATCTTCAAACTAGAGACGCAGAAGGAGAAGTATGTGTACGTACCTTCCTGTCTTCCAAGTATTACTTCAGGTTTGAATAAAGTTCTCCTGATGCTTAAGGTTCCTCAGAGAAACAGAAGCTTCTCACGTTCTTTGAGTCTGCGCGTGTGCCAGTCACTTGAAGTCGGAGAAATGTAGATCTCTTTAAATTCAAATCTCACGTTCATAATGTGCGGTATCAAATATTCCCCCCCAAGCCCTCATAAAGCCAACATTACGTCTTTATTTAAACAAAATTGGCAAAACAGGCCGACATGTGTATAGTTATTATAATAGTTGTATTCTCTTGAATTTAATTTTGTATTATTATTGTTTTTTATTGTTTTTTTATTTAAGAATATGTTGGCGTAAAAGCAAAGGGGAAAGTCTGTGTTAAGAGTTACGGTGTATAAATATGTAACATGTATTTATTTGTCTTAAGTCTTTGGATGATCATTTAATTATATTTATTTCAGTATAAATACACATGCTTTCATTTTAAAATGTCCCACGTGTGTGTGTGCAGGCCAGCGGAGGAGCCCACCACATGGGGGGGGTACCTGGGGAAGGTGCTGATGGCGTCCACCACCTACCTGCCTTCTCAGGTGACGGAAATGTTCACACAGGGCCGAGCCTTCGCCACCGTACGCCTGCCCTTCTGCGGACACAAGAACATCTGCGCCTTAGCTGTGTGAGTAAAAACACGCACACACTCGATATGGTTTTACACATCCAGCACTACTTGCGGCGTAGTGTCGGCCCTGCTTTTAAAACCGGAAGCGAAAGTTGAATAAGAAGTAATATCGCCCAATAACAGTCTGCAGATATACATGTATGTAATTCAGTTGATGATCATAACCGTACGTCCACACGGTTCCGTTGCGTTGAAGCTTGCCGGTGGGCGTGTCTGGCGCGCGACCACCAACCAATCACATTAATCTCCCGCCCCGGACACTCAAGCACGCGGTTTGATTGGCTCGCGCTTGTACTGGCATATGATTTGATTGGCTGGCGCTTCCGTCGACGCTTGAAAAGTTGAACTGTTCTCAACTTTCGAAGCGAGCAACGGAGGCAAAGCGACGCGGCGGAACCACAATGCAGTTCGGCAAAGCTTGACGTCTCCCCATTCGAAGTGAATGGAAAGCGTCTCCGTTGAAGCACGCGACGGAACCGTGTGGACGTTACGTAAGAGATGCAGACTTTATAGTTTCGCTTCATTTAAGAAATATATATCACGTAACCTGCTGGAGACGTAGATTTAATTAATCCGCTTAGAAAGGCACATTTAATGAACTCGGTGGAGTCTTTAATGAAGTCCTTTGAAAAGAAAGTAATGCAGATTATTTTGTTTTGGAACTGATCCCTTCACAGTATTAACCGGTAACTAACAACCACATACCAGCCATGGTAGCTAGCATTATCACATGTCTGTCTGTTCTTGTTTCATTCAGGATTCAGAAGATTCCCCGGTTGCTGGTGGCTGCGGCCGACGGTTACCTGTATCTGTACAACCTGGATCCACAGGAGGGGGGGGAATGCACTCTCATGAAGCAGCACAGGTAACGCTCGCACTCAGTGAACAGATGTAAGGTAGCCTGAATCTGGAGCGTTTCACTCAGAGCTTCTGTAACTGACCCCCTCAGGTTAGACGGCAGCGCTGAGCCATCCAATGAGATCCTGGAGCAGTCGCACGACCGCCCTCTGGTGGCCCAGACCTACAGCGCCGCCGTCACTAAAGGTACGTGACACACCAGAAATACTTTGCTTCACACGTTTAGTGGATGTAATGTTATAGCTGCAGGGAATTCCGTTGTGTTTATTTCCAGAGGAATAATACTTATATAAATATAAGTAAGTCATTTCAGGAAGGAAATCACAAAAGAAAAATCACATTAACATTTTATTTTGTTACTATTTTCAAGTCAGGTTCAAACAGGCTTTAAGTAAAGGAATACTAAAATAGCAACTCTTTTTTAACAAAGTGCTCAAAAACCCTTAAAAATGAACCTGTTGTATTCATCAATTTATGTTTTTATAGTTCAGAATTAGAAATGATTCAGATTTCTCTTTTTTTAACTATGCACCTCTGACGCCTCCCTCTCCTTTTTTTTCTTACTTTGGCAAACCAAAAACTAAATATTTGATGCTTTTAAACTTTTTTTGTTTATGTCCGTCTGAATGTTATTACAAGACATGGCAGGAATAAGGAGGCAGGACCTTCTCGTTTTACAAGCACTTCCTGTACGAGCGTTTTTTTGTCCGAATCTCATAATGACTGTAAACGATCTGTACGGGGGAACGTCTCGAAAGGATGGGCCTGTTTTGTTATTTTGAGCCCTCAGTGTTGTCTGTCAGACGTGAACGTGTATCTGTCTGCAGCTCATGCTTCTTTATCAACCCTGCCAATGATAACAACATAGTTTTTAAGTCCTTAAAAGTACAAAGTTTAAGTATTTGACCTCTTGTTTCCTAGGTTACAGCGAGGAGCAGGGCGCCGTAGGGGGGGCGGGGCTTGAAGACGACCTGAACGACCTGCGCTTAGAGGAGGAGAACGAGCAGCCGCCGCTCATCCTGGAAACTGACTGACTGACTTAACGGACGGCTGTTCCCACCAATCAGAGGGCTCCTCTGGTGCTGCTATGAACATGTGACTGAGGGAGGGGGGGCGGGGTCAGAGACGGGGGTGTTTTTAAACGCTGTTCAAGAGCCCGTCTGTCAGTCTGTCTGCGTTTATCGTTCACAAACAATTTTTTCCTCCCTTCTGCCCTCCTTTAATCCTCGCTCCCTTTTCCCCTCAGTTCGCCTGCGCAGGCCAAACTGACGCTTTGCATGTACATGTGCCAACTGCGAAAAGAAAACATGCTCCAATGTGAAAATGACTAAATGTGAGTGTGTGTGTTTGTCTAAGAAAAGAACAGAACATGTAGCTGTGTCTCCACTGAAAGACACACAGACGCAAGCACTGTGTAAAATGAAAGTGATTGTGTAAGTGCCTCTCTGCCCCGCTGTCATGGTTTCTCTTTGCATCGGCTTAATAAAATGTATTTTCAGTTGTCGGATCTTAACGGAGGGTGTGTGTACTCTCTTTACTTTCCTCTCACACACACACGGTGTCCAGGATCGCTCCTCCGGCTCGACTTTACCCTCCAAAGAATCATTTCAGAAGCCTTCGGCATGAGGCAGAGGTGTTTGCGTTCGTTCAAGTGTGCGCTTGTGCTGACACTTCATGTGTGTGTGTGTGTGTGTGTGTGTGTGTGTGTGTGTGTGTGTGTGTGTGTGTGTGTGTGTGTGTGTGTGTGTGTGTGTGTGTGTGTGTGTGTGTGTGTGTGTGTGTGTGTGTGTGTGTGTGTGTGTGTGTGTGTGTGTGTGTGTGTGTGTGTGTGTGTGTGTGTGTGTGTGTGTGTGTGTGTGTGTGTGTGTGTGTGTGTGTGTGTGTGTGTGTGTGTGTGTGTGTGTGTGTGGGCGGGCGGGCATGTACACGAGCAAAACACTGAGTAATTAGCCCCATCCCCTGCTCACTTGTACCTCATCCAAACTGGCTCAGTGGATTCCCCGCCCACCCTGTCATCATGGCCTGCAGTCATTGGTTGATTTTAAATTGATATTAATGATCTTTTTCTTAAATCTGCATAACCGACGATGTATCATGCGTATAACATGCATGGTGTTGTTGACGTGGTACTTCGTCCGTACATCGGAGATATAAAGGCAGTCGGTATGCAGGAAGTGATCCTCTTCCTCCCCTCCACTGCATCTCTGTACATTAGACATGGCAGGACAGCACTGTACCTTAGTGTCAGGTTATGACCAGCGATCACGACTGAACTTGAGTATAATTTGACTGATCTGGAGCTCAGACTGAGCCTCATCATCTGATGCTGCATGATTCCCCCATAATCCTTTTGGTGTCTGAGGCCGCGAAGACCAGGATCAGCCGGGGGGTTGTCAGGCATTTTCTAATGATTTTGTACAAAATGTGAAACGTTCATCTGAAACTAAAATGAAAATAAATTCCATGTTGATGTATGAGACGGATGCCTTTTGTTTGTGTTGCTCTGTGGTAACCTATCCATATGTATTAAAGGGACAGCTCACCCACAAATATAAGAATATTGCATGTAACTGCCTTTTCCCCAAGACGGACTGAACATAGCACATGCATGCATTTTGAAGCAGAGATGCCAGAAGTAAAAAGCTAACGAATTAGATATTCATATCTGCACAGGGAGGAGGTACTCTTCCACCATTTCACACTGCCAATTGTTTCTACAGTAGCCCAGTAGGGACAAACCAATCTGGCTATAGAGATGACCTTAAAATATGTCAACGTTAACTAAAGTCTATTGAAGGTTATCTGACACCCTTATGACGGGAGGGGTGGTCAGAAGGTGTATAAATTAGTTACAATCTGCAAACTCACCACTAGATGGCACTATATCCTACACACTGGCCCTTTAAGAATTCTGATTACTGCTATCTTCTGTGAAATGATTGCAATGTACAGTACATACAGTGCATCCATGCATCTGTGTGAGTCACCCTGTAGAAGTTGGAGACGGTCTGAAAAGACGAGCCCTTCTTCTGTTTCTTGATTCCCGGAGCGGCCGCCTCCTCTTTGAAAAGCAGAGACGGCAAATGCATAGAGGGTTTCTGGATGAGACCGGTCTTTGTTCTTCTCCAGCCAGTGAGCCAGTGAGCGATGCTGTAGCCCACCTGTGAGAGACACAATGAATGGACCCATGCACACACAGCTAAACATCCTACTTTACATTCAGAGATAGCCATTGACAGAAACGGATGCAATAGGCCCCTTTTTTATACAGTGTTATTAGTACAACCCAGTACTCACAGTTCAAAGTGGGCCTCTTGTGCTTTCTTCCCCCCTTTGAGCTGGAGGAAGTTGTTGGACTTGCCCAGGTGGTTTTCATACAACGCTGCTTTGAAGGTGGCTTCTGTCGTCTTTGGAAACACACACTGCTCCTCTAGGATGGAGAAAATCCCCATGGGCTAGAGAGAGGGAGGTGGAAATAGAAAAGGTGTGGGGGGAAAGAAGATCCAAAACAACACTGTGAAAACACTGCACTACAAGTAATGCATAGAAACCGTAAATAAGGATAAGTATTTTTCCTAGGCCGATATTGACTTAAAAGTAGGCCTATTTAATAAGCAGTAAAACATTTCCCTGGAAGTTTTACTTTTTGGATGAATATAACGGGTGTATTAATTGATTTGTTTTGTTTTTTGTATTGAGAGCAAATACAATTCAATAATGTTTGTGTAAAATGCGTCTGAATTGACGTACAGATGATGTGATTTGGAGTAAAGCATAACAGATAGAGAGAGAGAGGTGGACTCTTTACACCCCCAGTGGATTTCACATCAGCTTGTTCCCCCTGGCTTTCTGTTTGAACTTCATGTTGCTGGAGTGCATTATGCCTCCAGTCAGCTTGTACACACTCATCTTCTCCTCAGCCGTGAAGCCCAGCACATCAAAGGCTTCCTGCTACGGACACACAAGCATACAGGGAGCAAAGTGAGAAGAGTGTATCCATGGTGCACAACAGAAACACAAAGAGAGGCAATAGCACCATCAACAGGCTCATTTGTATACTTTCTCATTTGTCATGAAGATGTTTGACAGGCGTAATCACATATTTAAAATCGAAGCAAATCATGAATAAGTCAGCTCAACCAGAAAAAAAATATGAATGTATAGTTTATGGTTGTAATATTTCTGTATAATACACAAATTGTCAATTCCATATGTACAGTATTAAGGATATCATGTAAATACTTTATTTGTATTGTCTGAAGAAGCCCTATTATCAAGCTTTGTTAGCTTATTGGGGTTTACACACCTCTCCATTATGATTGCATTTAACTCGTGAATAAATCAAATGAATGAATCACCAAATAAACACGTTGTCCTTTAAATCAGCATAGACTGGTTCTCATGCTCTGTAGATGATAGGACATGGAGATGGCGGAGAAACAAAGAGAGTAAGAGAGAATAATGACCGTAGATTTCCCTGCGCGCTGCTGATCCCAGGCCTGCTGATGTTTCTGTCAGCAGAACCAACGACACGGACAGCTGTCAGCTCTCCCCTGATGCCGCGTAATGACTCCAAATGTTGTTCTGCTCCCTGAACAAATCATCGTACAGCAGACTGATTGCTGAGCTACGGCCCCACTCCCTCTTTCCACAGCAAGAACAGTGTAATGACTTTTAGGCAACTCCTCTCGGGGGGGCTTTTTCCCAAATCATCACATACCACAACCTCTCTGCCATCTTGCTCCACTTTTAGTTTCACACTCTATAATCATGAACAATTTGCTCAACAGCTACCTTGCAGATGTGTAAGTTATATTATCCTATGTAGGCTACAGTATATGTTTTATATGTTCCCTCCGCTCCTCCGCTCCCTTCACTGGCTTCCGGTAACTGCTAGAATTCACTTCAGGACACTGGTACTTGCGTACCATGCTGCGAATGGATCTGGCCCTTCCTACATCCAGGACATGGTTAAACTGTACACCCCAGCGCGTGCACTCCGCTCTGCATCAACCAAACGACTCGCTGCACCCGCACTGCGAGGGGGACCCAAGTTCCCATCAGCAGAAACACGTGGGTTTGCTATCCTGGCTCCAAAATGGTGGAATGAGCTCCCCATTGACATCAGGACGGCAGATAGCTTACACACCTTCCGGCGCAGACTGAAAACTCATCTCTTTCGACTCCACCTCGAGCGATAGAACTATTAACAAAGAACTGCTAACAGAGCACTTATATACTAATAAAGGACTGGCTTATCTAAAGCCAGTTGAGTAGCACTTGAAACGATTGGCTCTTTGAAACCTGATGTTCTTATATGATTCTGTTTTCTTCAAGGTTGTGTCTTCCTGGTCGAATGCACTTATTGTAAGTCGCTTTGGATAAAAGCGTCAGCTAAATGCAATGTAATGTAATGTAATGTCTATATTTCTGTTGCTGCTTTTTTTGGAGCTTTTATAGAACATTGTAGTTTATCCAGAATATGTTGTATTGTGTGTTATTTGTGATCTATGTATTTTGTACTCTAGATGTGTTTATATTGTTTTATTTGATCATACTTTATTCCACCTTTTAAATATGTAATGCCTGAACACACTTCCTTTGATTATTAAGATCAAAATGAGATTAATAACAATATGTAATGTATTTAAGTCAAAAGGACTTCTGTGTACAGTAAGTCTTACCGAGGTCTTGACGGTGACTTGTCCCCGTCTTCAGGCTGAATCTCTCCAGGGATGAAAGCTTCCTTCTCGTCTTTGATCCAGAAGGAGCGCTTGATGTCGTATGGTTTATTCATAGCATCCAGGCGCTCCGTCTCATTGGGAACCAGGAGTGGCGGGGAGTCCACATCGTCCCCCAATCCCCATTATAAGGCATGATGCTGCTGCCACCAACACCAACCAAGAAACCAACTCACAAAAGTGTGTTGGAAGTAAAAGGAAGAAATTGGCCATCAGTTAAAGGTCACCTATTATGCTAAATCCACCTTTTCATGTCTCCTCTACATCAACATGTGTCCCCTCTTCTTCACGTCTCTTCTACATCAACATGTGTCCCCTCTTCTTCATGTCTCTTCTACATTAACATGTGTCCCCTCTTCTTCATGTCTCTTCTACATCAACATGTGTCCCCTCTTCTTCACGTCTCTTCTACATCAACATGTGTCCCCTCTTCTTCAAGTCTCTTCTACATCAACATGTGTCCCCTCTTCTTCACGTCTCTTCTACATCAACATGTGTCCCCTCTTCTTCACGTCTCTTCTACATCAACATATGTCCCCTCTTCTTCACGTCTCCTCTACATCAACATGTGTCCCCTCTTCTTCATGTCTCTTCTACATCAACATGTGTCCCCTCTTCTTCATGTCTCTTCTACATCAACATGTGTCCCCTCTTCTTCATGTCTCTTCTACATCAACATGTGTCCCCTCTTCTTCATGTCTCTTCTACATCAACATGTGTCCCCTCTTCTTCATGTCTCTTCTACATCAACATGTGTCCCCTCTTCTTCATGTCTCTTCTACATCAACACGTGTCCCCTTTTCTTCATGTCTCTTCTACATCAACATGTGTCCCCTCTTCTTCATGTCTCTTCTACATCAACATGTGTCCCCTCTTCTTCATGTCTCTTCTACATCAACACGTGTCCCCTCTTCTTCATGTCTCTTCTACATCAACATGTGTCCCCTCTTCTTCATGTCTCTTCTACATCAACATGTGTCCCCTCTTCTTCATGTCTCTTCTACATCAACATGTGTCCCCTCTTCTTCATGTCTCTTCTACATCAACATGTGTCCCCTCTTCTTCAAGTCTCTTCTACATCAACATGTGTCCCCTCTTCTTCACGTCTCTTCTACATCAACATATGTCCCCTCTTCTTCATGTCTCTTCTACATCAACATGTGTCCCCTCTTCTTCATGTCTCTTCTACATCAACATGTGTCCCCTCTTCTTCATGTCTCTTCTACATCAACATGTGTCCCCTCTTCTTCATGTCTCTTCTACATCAACATGTGTCCCCTCTTCTTCATGTCTCTTCTACATCAACATGTGTCCCCTCTTCTTCATGTCTCTTCTACATCAACATGTGTCCCCTCTTCTTCACGTCTCTTCTACATCAACATATGTCCCCTCTTCTTCATGTCTCTTCTACATCAACATGTGTCCCCTCTTCTTCATGTCTCTTCTACATCAACACGTGTCCCCTCTGTGGAAAGAGATTCTCTCTTTTTTTGTCCTGATCCATTTCTATAAAAACCTGTCTGAAAATGAGCTGATCAGATTTTGGCCGCTTTATGATGTCATAACGATGTGTTGTCTTGTGTAACCATTAGCCAATCAGCAACCAAGGTAACCCCCCCCCCCCCTTATCACCTGAATCTCCTCCTAGAGCACCATTGAGTTCTTTGTACCCAAATGTCTCTCAGAGGGGCGTGGGGAGGGGCGTGGGGAGGGGCTCCTTATTTTCATCTAAAGCAACAGACAGAGAATCAGCACTTTGGAAACAGGGCTGAAACAGAGGGGATTATGGGTAATGCTGCAATGACCTGTTTGGTGTGTCAGCCAATCAGAGACAGGCTCTGTATATATATCTGAGACCTGTGATATATTGATGAAAAACAGTATAATAGGGGACCGTTAAACAGTGCTTGTCTCACAAATGCAGAGGTACAATCAGGAGGAATACAGGTGTTTAAGATCAATCTCTTTTATATCCGCCCTTCATCTTCTTAATATGGTCACATCTCTAAAACCAGACCGAGGTCTCATCCCTCCGATCTGCCAGGGAATGTCAGATTTGGGAATTCTTCAATCTGCCTCCGTCCATTTAGGGTTTCCCTGGAAAGCCATCACTCAGACTTGGACCATCTTCTCCACCTCCCACATCTGCTCTGTGCGCCAGTTAAGAATTTGGATGAGTAAGGCATCTCATATTCAAATCATACATGCAGATACTAAGACGGCCATTTTGTCATCTTTTTTGTTGCTTCTCCACAGGTTTCTTCCTCCTCTTTCTCTGCAGGCTGCCCAATTTCAAACCATGTTAAATTGAAACAGTTTCTCAAAGAGTAGAAACACATTTCAGATTTTGTTTAG
Organism: Pseudochaenichthys georgianus; assembly: GCF_902827115.2. Lineage (NCBI taxonomy): Eukaryota > Metazoa > Chordata > Actinopteri > Perciformes > Channichthyidae > Pseudochaenichthys > Pseudochaenichthys georgianus. The sequence goes on from NC_047510.2 coordinate 30,894,733, forward strand.
AGGCCAAATTTGCCCACATTTTTGTAACATAACCAAAAAATAACCCTGTGTCCACCAAAGCTCGTTGAATCATTGTATCCTGATCATATACAGAATGTAGCCTCAATTTGACGGTTCTCAAAACTGTGGCAGATGTTGGTTCCCTAAAGGGGGCACAGAGAAACAGACTGACGCACACTTAGGAGCGTTCATTGTCGAGTCCACATTTTTCAGCTTTAAAAAGAAGCAGCCACCTGAAGCAATACAGGGCTTTTAAGGAATCTATGGTCACGCCTAGAGAATATTCTTATAATATCTAAACTGTCTTTTACTGTTCATCTTTATCTTCTTTCTCTTTTTCATGCAGCCAAATGAAATTGCCCTATGGTCTCTTGTCCCTGTTTTGTCTTTTTTTTATACGTAAATCACTTTGGGAGAACAAAAGAAAAGGTCATGTAATCGAATCACTTCAAAGCACACCTCATTGAACAAGCTGCTGGATAGCTCAGTGGTTGGAGCAGACAGTTCATATCCAGATCACTATTTAAAAGAAAATTGTCTGTCCAAACAATATAATAACACAAATAAAAAGTTCCATAAAGAATATTCACTAAAAGTATTTAAAAAACTTGAAGCAAAAGCCTTTATACATTAAACAGATGTTATTACTGTAGAAAAAACACGTGTTAGGAGATGTGTGCAATTTTGCGATTTTGGTAGAACTTGACTTATTGAAGTGAATACACACACACACACACTATATCTCAGACAAGCACATTCATACTAACAGCTGCACTGCACATGACCATTTCGGAGGGATAAGCTAATTTGTGTGTGTGTGTGTACGTGTCTGTTTTTGGCAATATGACCACTTGTGGAGCGTTGAGACCCCTATGGTTGAGACATACATGATGCAAACACATGAACTGATGTAATAAAAAAAAAGTGGGAAGAAGAAACTGAAACATGATTCAAAGAGGAAGACTGAAAGGTATTGAAATCATTCATTCCACCTGTGTGCGTGTTTGTCTAGCCTCTGGAAGTGTGTAGTGTCCCGCCAGACTTTTCACAGCTTATATGGATTTACTGTGTCCTGTAAACAGGCTGGTGAGAGGGTCCATTGTTCCAGCAGCTAATACTGCAGCCGTGCAGCTAACCCCAGGGCCGCTAAAGAGCCAAATCCCTCCAGCCATTATCCCCCAACACCCAACTCTCCCACAACCTTTAACCGGTCGCTTTACAATCCTGACTAACGTTTTCTATAAGTACAAGTATAGGTATATATTGTATGATTTTTGATAAAGAAAGGCATTTAGGTTAACTGGATTTGATGTATGTTTGAGGTTTCCACATCACTACTTGCTGGTTCTCTTTGTTAAGAAATACAATGCTAATATATTACATACTTATCATTATGGAGTAGTTAAACAATCGTAGACTCTGAATATTTATAAGAACATGGAAATCAGATGTGTGGGATGGTGAATGTGGGCAACAATGAGAAAAATAATCTCTTTTACACGGTGCCATTTAAATGTATGAATTGTTGTTATTGGAGAAAAAAAGAATAACCATAGAAGGATGCATAACATCTGAGACATTTCTTATGAAATCGTATGAAATACTTACATTTTTATGTATTGATGCTACAAAAGCTTGAATGGAGACTGGTATATACACACATCTTTAAAAGTACTTAATTTTGGGAGTAAATATCCATGTGCTGGTGGTATTAAAGAGGCTATTGTCAGACTGGGAGTAACCAGAAAAAAAGATGTAGGCTAAAGTACGTCAAAGAACCAAAATATATTCAATTATTGCTTTCCCATTTTAAACTACTTTATTTCTTAATTAAACATTATCTTTGAAATCTATCTTTATAATCATAAAAATACAGTGACAATTAACATAAATAGGCTTTGTCACGGGTATTTTTTCTTTTACTAGTGTGGAATACAGTACTTTAAAATTAAGCAGAACTGAAGGCTTCAATGTAAGAAATTGAGAATCTGATTTATACGGGCACGCCCACGCTTCCCGGACGCGCGCCCGTCACGTTATACCCGTTAAGGACATGACGTCAGTACGTGCTTGAGCCTGCCCGAAAATGCTCTCCCGTGTTGTTGGATTTCGAAAGAGCACAGGACTTTGCGATGAAATAATACATTTTTACCCGTGTGGGAAACAAAAACAAACCGCATGTTTTTAAACGTAAGTGTTTCGCGTTCCCATTGAGTGGAGAAACGGTGTTTTTGGAGGGGACTCCAACGGGGAAGTTTGAGTGATCGTTTTTTCCCGGAGTGATGTCGAATCCTGGGACTCGGAGGAACGGGTCCAGCATCAAAATTCGACTGACAGGTAAAAAAAAACGACACCGAAAGAAAGAAAGCCCTTACGGTGCATGTTTTAACTGGAGCTAAAATGTTTCTCCATACAAACCACTGTTTCAAAGTGTTGTTATTAGCAAACCTAACAGTGTCTCTTTGAGGCTCTCGGCTCTGCTGTTTGCCCAAACATCCGGTTTTTGTGTAGCTAACAGCCCATAGATGTATAAAGAGAACTGGATACAGCGTCGGAGGCGGGACCCCGTTCATTTCTATGAGAGATGCTCAGTGGCGCATAAAGCTCAAAACGGCCTGAGCAAAAGTACCCGTATGTGGGCCCATAGAGCATGCGCAGTTCGGTTTCCCCTTTAGCCCCGCCCCCGATCTCCCGCTCTCGGTTGAATCAAATGAATGGAGAGATAAAATAACTCTGGATTCAGCTTTTAACTTCATTTTTACAACTTTAAGACCACAGTTATTTAAATAAGGGATATACAAGTGTTCTTGCTGGGCAGTTTAATTAGCTTAAAAAAATATTAATGCTGATTAACAGACGTCTCTTTCCTAATGTAAGTCAATGGGGAAATAGTATTTTGGGGCCCAGCGACGTCACAGATTGATACTGAAGTTGTAGTACCGCCGTTTAGCCACTACGATAATTTGCTCCAACGGCCGGCACACTTCCTGGAGGCACAAGTGCTAGCTTGTTAGCTCATATGCTAACCCAAATTACCGAGAGGACAGTCGAGAAAGCTACTCACTATCAATGTGGGTTTCACTGTATACAAGACCTATCCTTACAGGTCATTAGAAACACCCACTCTCGAAAGCTGTATTAAAAAACTTTACGAGTAGCCAACACTTGTTTCCCAACCAGCTAGCGTTAGCTTATAGTAACACTGTAGTTACCGTTGACCGCTAACGCCTGCTAGCTACACCCATATTTTTGGGGTTTGACCAACCGAACATATCGCTTGACCTGAATGTGATGAGCTCTGATCCTGGGATTAAAGCTAATGTCGAACTACACCCTGTGTGAAACAAAATCAATCTCTCGGTGTATTTAAAAATGCTAGCAATGCTAGCCATGAGTATGGATTTCGCTGCTGTGCGGTGGTGTAAAGTAACTAAGTAGATGTACTCAAGTACTGTACTTAGGATTCAATTGTCAGATGCACAGTAGCTACAGTGTAGTTATGACAATGGAAATCTTAAATCCCATGCTCCTTCAACAATGCTACATAAGTATATAAGACCTAAACAATCAAATAAAGTGCAAGAAGAACCCATCAAATAGTGCAAGAGAAAGTGACAAATGTGCATGCAGTAAACGATATGCATATCAAATAGAATAAGATGAGCTAAAACGGAATGTAACATTAAATACTCTACAAGGATAACACACTGCCTATGGTAGTAATAAATAAATAAATGTGAGACAACAGATGAATGCTTAAAATGTATCAAGGCACTTCAGAGCTCAGGGGTTCAACAGTCTTATGGCCTGTGGAATAAAACTGTCTAAATACAATTGTAGCTACTTTGTACTTCTACCCCACTACAATTCAGAGGTAAATCATGTACTTTTACTCCCCTACATTTACTTGTGACCTTGAGTTGCTTTGGAGATTTTGTTAAATTATGTTAAATATAAACAACACCTAAAACATACTTTTGTTACACCTGGAGTAAATTCACAAGCTACCCTGCACGCATACAAAGTCATTCAATTATAATCAAAACAAATGATATATATTATTCTAAAATCGGTCAATCTGCATATATATATATTTACTATACTTTTGGTATTTTAAGTATGTTTTGATGCCATCACTTCTGTACTCTTACTAAAGTAACCTTTTGGTTGCAGGACTTGTAACAGAGTAATTCTACACGGAGCACTTCTCCCACCTCTGCTGCTGTGTCAGCTGGAGCAAAACAGATGTGACCGTAAACTCAGTGTTACCCAGAAAAGCTTGACAAGTTTGCTCTTTTGGTCATCCTGTTATCTACTCTACTATATGTGTGTTCGTTGTAGGGTCAGTCTTTCCTCTGTAGGGCACATGTAGGTCTTTTCTTTCCCTCACACACACGGACACAGCTGGAACAATGGTTTTTACTGTAGCTAATGTAACCCCACTGGGCACCCAGGGGCCTCTATTCAAATGGTAATGGCCACTCTGCGCCGCTGGGCAGACGCCTTGTCCTTCTTCTGATTCAAAGTTGAGCAAACACACACCATAATGTGCCTGCCTGCCTGTGGCCTAAATAGGTCTTCTTTTGGTCTGTATGCACCGGTGCAGGAGAGCACTTCAAGTGTATGATTGTGAGGGATGATGCCGAGTAAAAGAGCTACAAGCTGGCTGTTTATTTTCCTACTCTATTCCTTTTTTTGATTTAAAGAGAGCCGAGTATTTTGATTATTGCAGAGAGTATTGACGAAAGCTACACTCCCAGATCTGGCGTACTTCTTACCTTATCATACATTGTTCTCATTTTAGTTACAAGATATGTTTATCTGTATTAACCAGTTAGTGTCTCAATCGGCAATCTGGGCTCACAACAGCAGTATTTCCTGTTTTAGTCCCTCGATGAAACAGTTGATCGATTTATTAACAATTTAAAATAATCCTTAGCTTGAGCCCAAGTTAAGAGAAATGCAGTCATAGGGACTTGGTTCAGTATGGAGCTGCATGTTAATGAAAAATCACTATTAGAAAGTATTTCCCTTCAAATTGCGATTTCGATATGATGATGATATTGGAGTGATGTCGTATTTGAACCATAACTCTCATTATGATTGACACATATATTAAAAGATTATGTAGTGGTAAAAAAAAGAGGAGGATATGTTCCAAACAAAAACCTTTGATTAAGTCTGGTGTATCCACTTTGTAGGCTGCTTTGCAATAATCTAAACACTTTTTTAAATAAATTAAAAAAATATTAAACCTTTTATCATAAATGCAGCTTTCTCTGGTCTGAGTATTCCACTGGTCCATATTATGATCTTGATAACATTTGGTTGCATTTGAGCAGCCCTTTCAGTACCAACATGGTAAATACAATATAAGTAATCTGTTTAAAATAACACAAAAACAATCTTCAAGTCTAGTTCAAGGAATGCTGCATCAGTGTTGTGTTTCAGACTGAAAGAAAGTAGTGAAAGTGTGTATGGGTGTTTTACGCAGTGGAGGGTACTCATTATTTCAGCTTGAGTGCAAACAGTGGTTATTGCCCCTGACTGTGCCCCGCCCCCACAGGTATGAGAGGAATTCTAATTGGGTGAGGAATGTGTGATGAGCCAATGGGAGAGCAATGCTGTGGCTGGCCAGCGCTGTGTTTAGTCTGAGAGAGGGGTTGTTTGGCCTACATCTGAAAGCCTGCGTGTGTGGCGGAGACGCAGACAAAGACCAGGGCGAGTCTGACTCTGGGTCACATTTTAGAGACTGGGTTATATGGACATATTTTAGCTAGCTGGAAGGCGGTGTTCTGGTTAGCTTAAGTTAGCTAAATAAGAGGGGCTTTTCCAAAAGTGTCAAATTAGGTTTCATGCTCGAGTGAGATGTGAATGGAGACTATTGTACCGGATAGAGGAAAACTATGATGAAAAAACGTTTTAAAAGTCTTGTAGAGAAACATTTGCAGATAAAGATTTCGCCTGTCTGCTTTAGGACTTTGTTTTGTCACATTTGTGTCTCAAGCCAAGAGTATTAAACACCGAAAGTGGGCCTCAAATGCATGATCAAAAAGGTTTCTTATTTGATAAAGTGTTGCTTGTTTTAAGTAATACTTCCTATCAGGGACTGGTTGTTGTCAGTATGTGGTAAAGTAAACCGAAATCAGTGCTGCACGATTGTGGTTAATCTTACTCGTATCGCGATATGGTTCCCATTATCAAATGAAATTATACTTCATTCAGATATCTTCACATATTTAGCCTTTGCCAAATATTGCGCTTCCTGCCATTTGAACATTGTACTAGTCCATGTAGTGATTTTGATTTTAAATGTCAATGAATCTGTAATTTCAAAATAAGCGTTGTGGACTCGCGTTGGGCCCAAGAAGAAGTAGTTGCTTTGTTTGGGTAGGAATGCGTTATTGTGAAAAGAAAATGTCATCTAATGCATAAAAGAATGAGTGATTCCAGGGATATGATGTTTTGCTCATGGTAGCAACACGATTTGGGGAAATAATGTAATTGCGATCTTTCTGACAGATATTGCGATTGGATTTGCGATATTTGTGTTTAAGCGACCCAACGGAAGTTTCTATAAAATGCGGCCATATCTCCGGCTCGGAAGGTCGTATCAACGTGCTCCCGTCTCTAGCACCCCCGCAGCCCGCGCTACGAGTGAAAGAACTAAAGTTACATGAAACTTCCGTTGGGTTGCTTTAAAGTCAAGCTTCAGTTTAAGACTCACGCTGTAGTAGAAACATGTGATGGAGCATCGCTAACCTGACTCAGACGGTTTCACCAAACCATCTAAAGCTCCTTTGGAAGCCATTTGGAAAAGTGTTTCAAAAATACTTGGCAGGTGATTGGATCTGTCTATCACCTTCTATCATGGGCCACTAATGATTGGTTAACAATGGCTGGTACATGTGGAGCACAGCACTTCTGATTGGTGTGGATGACTGACACAAGAAGAACAAAAAAAAGAAATCGCAGGCTTTGCAATTTGATAATTGCATCATTTCAAATTGCGATTTCGATTTAAAATCGACTAATCGTTGAGCCCTAAACACGTCCTGCTAATGTTTTGTTACTTCGCACTTGGATTCAACTATTTGTCCCCAAACACAGAGCCGTGTCAGAAGGCGACATGGGATGGAGGCGAAGAAAGTGGCAGAATGAGGAATAACTAACGGTAAAAAAGAGCAGTTGAAAAAGGAAAGGACACAATAAGCAGCTCAAGTGTGAGATAGAGATGGAGGGAGAGGGAAAGGGGGAATCATGCTTACTTTGGAAGCAGCATAAGCACTTCTAATCCTCTCACTTACTGAGCCAGCAGCCGGTGCAGAAGCACAGAGTCGATGCAGGAGCTGACAATGGAGAGCCTGTAAATGTGACAACAGAGAGATGCTCTGTAGCCTAGCGTCGGTGTGTGTTGGGAGAACTGTTTGTCAGACTGTGCTTGTTTAGCCGTCGGCGCAGGGCATGTTATTAAGGAGGTGAGATATTTGCTCACATGTCTTTGGGAAGGAAGTGGCTTTGTTGTAATCTCACATGGGTCCTTCTGCTTTATTTCATCTGAAAAATGGCAGTATTTAGACTGCTTCGGTTCGTGGTCGTCACGAGTACTGATTTAAATGTGAAGATAGTTAATGGCGGCTCCTCGGCAGCTTTTACAGAAAAACTGCCATTATTTTGATTTAAGACGCTTTAACAAGCTTCTGCAGTTTTCTGGTGCTTGTCATACCTGAGAAAATAAGTGCAGGAGTAGAGATAATTAGACGCATATTTGAGGGAGGTTGGGCTAAAAAAATGTACGGCTTCAAATTCTTAACACTGTTGCTTCTGAGGTGGTAAAAGCTCCCCTTTCCTTTAACTCTCTTGCGGTGTTGTGTGTTCACTCAAGATTGAGAATCATTCTCCCCCCGCTGGCTCCCTCTTGGTTTTTACAAAAAATGTGTAAAAAAGGAACGGACATAAATGCCAAAAAAAAGAAAGCGGGGTAAATTGAGAACCAGCTGAGCCGAAGCTGTGTGTGTCTTTACCAGCCGTGACCTTGGCAGGATGAAGACTTTCCTGAGACGCTCAGAAAAAAGGGCCCGTCACATATTCAGAGCCGGTCAAAGAGGTGCAACAAGAGGGATGAGGGTTGAATTAGGGCCGTCTCTTCTGAAAAGATGGAAGCATAAGATGGATGGCAAAGATGTGACAGTGCCGGAAAAAGTCTTCCTCGTCTGCTCGTCTAAAAGAGGAAGCCGGGCAAATTAGAAACTTGATTCTGTCCCGCTGCAGCTGTGTTTCTTTCATTGTGTCTGGGAGAAGATGAGGTCTGAGAGTGGAATGTGTGAGTCAGGAGGAGGAGGAGGAGGAGGAGGAGGAGGAATGAACAGGGTTTCGATGAGGAAGAGGAAAGGATATCCTGCAGCCATTCTCCACGAGTTAATCACAGGAAGTAAACCACCGTTAGCCAGACACATCTACGCCACCGCACGAAGTCACCACATCCTAAACCGCCGGCTGGCTGACTGACTTCCTAGAGGTCTGTCTGGGCCAAAGCACATCATGCCCAGGTTTTAATTTGGCCGCAAAGATACGATAACACTGCCTGTCAGGTGGTGTAGCAAATGAGACGGGAGCAGCAGGTTTAATAGATCATGAGACGCCTTCGCTTTTTCTGAAACACTCCAACCAATCTTCATGCCTTTCATGTTGCTGTAGGAGCAAAATTATAAAAAATAAAACGGGAAATTGACTCAAAAATGTAACTGCCGCTTTGGCACCAGACGCAGGAGAAAGGATCCAAAGTCCAGAGACAAGAACGTGTTTTTTGTGCAGTTATATTCCACTGATCCATTATCCCACACTACAACGACAATGGTTTTCCCACATCTTGCCCTTTTTGCCTTTCCTGTGGCCTCCTTTTGTCTTCGCCTGCTAAAAAACCATATGCCTATTCTGGCGCGCTAACCCCCCCTAGACCTGTCTGCAACATATACACACCTACCAGGTGTCTGAATCATCCTATGCCGGAAACCGCCTTTCAAATAAAAGCATAAAGCACTACTAAATAATGAATCTAAAATAATTAAACAGTAAATGTAGGTGTCGTCAGACTTCGAATGCTCAAAACGACTTGGTAATAGGGATGGGAATTTGAAAGCAAATGTATATTCGAATATTCGACCCCCAAAAAAACGGTTAACCGAAATGTACATATCCTATAAAATAAAATAAAATAAAATAAAAATGTGGGAAAAATGTTGGAGAAAAAAAAACAATTATCGACACCAATTGAATTAGTCAAATGTATTGAACTGGTGATCACAGTTTGAACAGTTGACAGCTACAGGCCTACAGGCTAACGTAACCCCATCACAACCGAGATCAGCAACCTGTAACAGAATGCAGCTATTCAATACTCATTGTTGATTAAGAATACGAGCATGTCTACTCGGGGGAGAGGCGGGAGCGGAGACGGTTCACAATCAGGCCAGCTGTAGAGAAGACCCTCTCAGCTGGAATGTGGGCATAAGATGAGGTTTGAGTCTGCGTGATCTGCGAGTAGGGAGGGGCGGCGCTGCCCGCTGTGAGGGGCCGGTGGGCGGAGCAAAACACACCTTTAGACCCAACACACTTCGCTATGGCACACATTGCATTATTCCATTTGATCATGATCAACTTCGGCACCCCTCCCAAAAAACCACACATCTTTTGAATAATCATTGTATTACTTTTAATCTAAATAAAGATCAGAACTAAATCAATTAAAGTGCTTCATTTATTTAACTATTTAAGACGGAGAAAAGCAGCGGACTCTAGAGGGAAATGTGGAAGCCAGCATTGGCGTTTTTAGTTTTATAAATGATGATATTGTTATTATAATGAATATCATTTTAGTTTTGTTTAAAGCTCAGTGTTAAACGAAGCCTGTGAAAGCAGTTTAAGGACGACGCCTGGTTGCATAAAGATGATTGACGTGATATAATTACACACAGAAACGGACCCAAAGTATTTCTCTTTTAACACATTCTGCCACATTCTGCCAGTTGTTCCAGGTCACCAAACACCGCAATTTATCTTAATTACCTGTCGGTCAGTGGTTTGAGTTACCCGCCTCCAGGGAGGCATCCATGTGGTAACTGAACACCTCCATACCTGCAGAGCAAGTGCTGCTGATTCTCCAGAGATCCTGACATCCCTTTGTTCATCAAGGTGTCGAAACTACCACGGAACAAAAACCCTATTTATATTTGATGTACAGTTGCAAGAAAAAGTATGTGAACCCTTTGGATTCTCCACACATAGCGTCGTGTGTTCTTCCAAACAACTCAGCTTTGGTTTCATCTGCCCACAGAATATGTTGCCAGTAGTGCTGGAACATCCAGGTGCTCTTTTGCAAACTTCAAACGTGCAGCAATGTTTCTTCTTCTTCCTCCGTGGTGTCCTCCCATGAACGCCATTCTTGTTCAGTGTTTTACGTATCGTAGATTCGTCAACAGAGATGTTAGCATGTGCCAGAGATTTCTTTAAGTCACTAGCTGACACTCGAGGACTCTTCTTCACCTCATTGAGCATTCTGCGCTGTGCTCTTGCAGTCATCTTTACAGGACGGACACTCCTAGGGAGAGTAGCAACAGTGCTGAACTTTCTCCATTTATAGACAACTTGTCTTACTGTGGACTGATGAACATCAAGGCTTTCAGAGATACAAGTCAACAATTCTTAATGGTAGGTCTTCTGAGAGCTCTTCTGTGCGAGGCATGGTTCACATCTGGCAATGCTTCTTAAGAATAGCTCATTCAAAACTGGTGTGTATTTTTTATAGGGCAGGGCAGCTTTAACCAACACCTCCAATCTCGTCTCATTGATTGGACTCCAGGTTGGCTGACTCCTGACTCCAAGTAGCTCTTGAAGAAGTCTTTAGCCTAGGGGTTCACATACTTGTTCCACCCTGCACTGTGAATGTTTACATGGTGTGTTCAATAAAAACATGAAAACATATACCGTACTTTTCAGACCATAAACCGCGACTTTTTTTGTACAGCTAACGGCCACTAGGGAACCTCCTAAATCTATGGATTTTACAGGTACAATTAACCACCTGTAACACTACGGGCTCTAGGACCGGTCCAGCAGGAAAAGCTGGAGGCCGGAAAAGAGTGAGACAGGTAGCGCGCCAAAGTAAAAGTGGAACTGAGAGACAGAACGAGAGCAAGACAGACGGACACTTTAGCTGCTGCGGCTTATATGCAGGTGCGCTTTATAGTCCGAAAAGTACGGTATGTTGTTTGTGTGGTATTAGTTTAAGCAGACTGTGTTTGTCTGTTGTTGTGACTTAGATGAAGATCAGAACACGTTTTATGACCAACTTATGCAGAAATCCAGGTCATTCCAAAGGGTTCACTTTTTCTTGCAACTGTATGTACATTGTAATATGATTCATAATATTGCCTAGTTATTTTTATTTGAATTGAACAGTTGAGTAATTGGATCATGGCCTGATTGTCTTTATTGTGTTTTTTGTGTAGATATTTAGTAAACAGACTTGTTCTTAAAGCTGTAGAGTACGATCTGTCGGCTGTGACTTCTCGGCAACACAATGTTCATTCAGAATGACATTTTGAAACGACGACAATTCTAATTTTAGTCAAATTACGATTAGTTTTTTAGCTGGATAATCCGCCTAACATAGGAGACGACACATAATAATATTAATAATAATAATGATGCTACTCTGAAAATGTGTTCTGCTTAAACGTTGAAATTAATCAGTTTTCTGTTCATTCTATTGTTTGCGGACTCGCATAAAAAAAAATACAATTTAATTCAAACTATGTTCTTTATATACATACGCCATCTTTAATAACTGTTACGGCTCGTCCACACTACAGCTTCAACAAAAGCTTGGAGCTCGGTGTGTCTGAAGCTCGACCAACAACCAATCACATGAATCTCCCGCCCCTGACACACAAGCAGCGGTTTGATTGGCTAGAGCTTGTACCGGCATATGATTTGATTGGCTGACGCTTCCACCGAAAGCTTCAGAAGCTTCAAAAGTTGAACATTGCTCAACTTTTGCAGCCTGAAACGCCAGGAAAGCTCCGCTCTGCTTCCCACAATGCAGTTCGGCGAAAAGTGACGTCACCCCATTCAAAGTGAATGGGCAGACGCGTTGGAAACCGTTTTTGAAGCTGTAGTGTGGACGGGCCGTAATATATACCGGGCTGCTAAACCCTAAGAACTGCTACAGGATTTGATTTGTTTTTGATCTGTATTTTTGAAAATTATGTAACTTTATCTTTTTTTAGCATATTGTTTAATATGTTATAGCTTAGTACTTTTTGTAACGCATGTAAGATATGCAACACTGAGCTGTGTGTGGCTCTTTCCCCTCTGTGGGACTAATAAAGGGATTTTGAAGACAGGTTGCTGCAGTCCGTCTCGGGTGTGTTGGAGCAAAGAGAGCTCGCACCGAGAGCCATTTCATCAACATGTTTATATCCAATTTGTCCCGTCTGTCAGACCGCATAATGTTCCAGCAACGACCTAAAAGCTGGTACTTAGCGCCGGACATGTATACATGCAGTGTAAATATTATTCTAGTTATTACGTCGATTACAGGTTACTCTTTTCTGACTGCATGACATCAGCTTCATGCAAACAGGCTGCTTGTTTGTGTCCGATGCCCACACTGCCCGGTAACCAAGTCCTCGACTACTGGACGACGCGGTGTGTTTTCTAATAATTAGTTTATTGTTGTTTTAAGTTTTACCGCAGTGACCTAGAATGACAAACGCCACCATACAGGCAGCCTGGCAAACAAATAACAAGAAATTGCACACACACTCCCACACACTCAATAAAGTAAATAGTTATTGCACGATTAGGAACGTGTAAAAGTGTAGTGTTGCTCTCTGGATCCACAAAGATGATGTGGCAGCGAAGGCACCCTGCCGTGTGTGTGTGTGTGTGTGTGTGTGTGTGTGTGTGTGTGTGTGTGTGTGTGTGTGTGTGTGTGTGTGTGTGTGTGTGTGTGTGTGTGTGTGTGTGTGTGTGTGTGTGTGTGTGTGTGTGCGTGTGTGTGTGTGTGTGTGTGTGTGTGTGTGTGTGTGTGTGTGTGTGTGTGTGTGTGTGTGTGTGTGTGTGTGTGTGTGTGTGTGTGTGTGTGTGTGTGTGTGTGTGTGTGTGTGTGTGTGTGTGGTGTGTGTGTGTGTGTGTGTGTGTGTGTGTGTGTGTGTGTGTGTGTGTGTGTGTGTGTGTGTGTGTGTGTGTGTGTGTGTGTGTTTCATATATTACCCTGCGCAGCGTTCTTCCTCCACACTGCGCTCCAGTGTAGATTTACACCGGCCTACACACACCCTGAGATCATTTACATATTGTGTGTGCGGCATTTTGTTCATAATGATTTTCTATTCTTTTGCAGTATTATGTGCCAAGAACCTCGCAAAGAAAGACTTCTTTCGTAAGTATTGAGATGTGCTCGTTTCCATGTGCATGATTTCACGTGGTGACGGTTGGTTTACATGATGAGATGTGTTTCAATGAGGGTCTGTGTGTGACATCAAAACCGACTCTGTAAACGCGTGTAGCGCTGCGGTGGGGACGTTATTTGTGTAGGTGGAACGGGAAGTTGGCATCTCAATGGTTCCCTTGACAAAAAGTCAATCTGATTTTGGAATATTGCAGAAATGAAGACTTCTAGCAGACGGGAGTTTCTGATACTTACACGTTCTGTTCAGCAGGATAATCACATGCTAAAGGCGGCTAACATTCGGCTGGATGACGTTTAGAAGTCTTTAGCAACTTGGGTTAGGATTAGGGTTCATCTACTGACGTGTTTTACGTTCTAGAACAAAATGGAAAGATATTTCAGCCTTGTGTTAACCACAGAACTCTAACATTGACCCTCAAACCAAAAACACATTTAAAAAAAAAAAAAAATGTTGACAAGGGCTCCCGAACTGCTAACATGCTAACTCATTCAGACGCCACTATATTGCTATTGGTGTCCCTCAGTTGCTCTTTGTCATGACCATATCTTTGTTTTAATTTCATCCCCTTTTATTAAATAATGCGCTGCCCAAAAAGCAGATAACATATGCTGTTATTGGTTTAGAGCTTTTTAACTGGTTTTAGTCAAAGTAGAGATAATAAGAGTAATCTGCTGAATGTCTGCTTTGCTGTAGAGAGATGTTATCTGCATCACTTAAGCCATTTGAGATGTTGCTAATAACTAGATCTCATTGGGTTTCACCGTGGGGGATACAAGCTATTAATCTGAGCTGTGTGTGTGTAGGACTACCGGATCCCTTCGCCAAGGTTGTGGTGGATGGATCGGGTCAATGCCACTCGACAGACACGGTCAAGAGCACACTGGACCCCAAATGGAATCAGCACTACGACCTGTGAGTCTACCGCCACACAACCACAGCTACTATACACTTAAATACATGTGTCCTTACTGGTTTTATCTTGAACAATATACTTCAAAGATGTCTTCTTTTATCAATTAAATTTGGTCCATTATTCTCAAACACTCACACAGGCACACTATGTCTCACAAAAAGGGAGACTTTATATTCACGGCTGCAACTCACGGTTATTTTCAACTTCTTTGTTTATATTTGTTTAAAGGTCAAGACACAAAACCTTATGTTCTTGACACCAGACTGTGTTGTATTAAACATGAAGTGATTTCTGAATCTAACATGTGTTTTTCAGCTACATTGGAAAAACAGACTCCATCACGATCAGCATATGGAACCACAAAAAGATCCATAAACGGCAGGGGGCGGGCTTCCTGGGCTGCATACGACTGCTCTCTAACGCCATCAGCAGGCTAAAAGACACAGGATGTAAGTCCCTCTTTTCTGTGTTAATTTTAAGGACACATTAACCTGTTAAGCCCGAGAGCCCCCGGTACAGGGGGCTGCGGTTTTTTTTTTTTCACGAAACTGTGTCTCAGGGCTTCTTAACATTTTAAAAACCTATTAATGTGTCATACCCACTTAACGGGAAGAAACTCAGCTAACTGACGATACGAACCATTTTTACCGAAACAAAACACAAGTCTCACAAGAAGCGTCTAAATGAGCCCTGAGCGAAAAAATGCTAACATACTTGGCACAGAACACACGTTAAAATACCATTATTACTTATCGTATCTGCACAAACAAGATATCGATTAGCAAACTGAGACTCCACAGATTCTACAGGTATTAGTGTCATCACTGAGCGATCAGAACTCGCAACATGGGAAACAAAACCAGACTTCACAACACGTAGCATTACGAAGGAAAAACGGCAATATGTTTTTGTTGTTGTTCTGATCAAAAGTCGTGTTCAATGGCATTAAAACGATAAAAACGCTGCTGAAGGCTAATCCAATGTGTCTGTGTCACTTTGAAATGATTTCTGATAATCCATCAGCAATAAACCTAGATTTCAGTTTTCAGAGCGTTACATTGCTTTCAACTGCTTGCGCATAGCTTTCACTTCTCAATGGTAGTGTGTGTGTATGTGGAACTTCCCCTTCGATTCTATTGGCTCTAACGGTTCAAAAGAGATGTCAATCATCAAAATCGACCAATGGGTTCCAGAGAAACGGCAAATACACCCACATGACCCCAGAAGTGGGTTTTTTCTTCTAAATCTCTCCTTAAAAAGGTCAAATGTCTCTTGTTTTGCATCAATCTTGATACAGGGTACTTATTATGTTATAGTGTGGATTCCTAAAGTGTTTAGTCTACTATTCCCTCATTCAAGGGTGGTGTTCACTATAAGTAATGGTCTTTTTTTAGACGGACACTATAATTTAAAAAAATGTACTATGTTCAATCGGAATTTATCAAAAAATCTATATTGATTCTGACTTTTCTACATCCAACTCGCAGGTTTATCGTTGCTTTGAGAAAAAAGATTGTTAATTTACCTTTTTAGAAGTGAAGACAATAGTCATTTGCTCTGGGAATGTCATTTTGGAGTCTGAAACCTGAAAAACAGACTCGGGGCTCAGCAGGCTAATGCAGAAATCCTCTGGTTTACATTTCCTTCCTTTCCAGACCAGCGACTAGACCTCTGTAAGCTGAACCCCTCGGACAGTGACGCAGTGCGGGGGCAGATCGTAGGTAAGGGTTGGACACACGGATACATCACCTCGCCCCCAGAGTAACTTCTGTTTGACTGCGTGAATATTCTGCCCTCTGACCTTTTGACCTGCTGCTTGTGTTCAGTGAGCTTACAGACGCGAGATCGCATCGGCAGCGGTGGCCCTGTGGTGGACTGCAGGGGGCTGCTGGAAAATGACGGGTGAGTGCAGTGCCAGACCTCAGAGACACACAATACAACAACCTCACGGGAAAATAAAATGTTGTTGTGACACTGTTGAATGTTACGCTTTCTCAGCTATATTGGAAGTGATAGAGCCTTTGTTTTTACGTTGTTGTAAGTGTCACGATTGATGTCTTTGTTGGGGTGTTTACAGACCTGCAGTTTGTTTGCCTTGTCAGGGACGGTTGGATACAGTTATTGCGTTTGCCTCTTCGGTCATTGTGTGTACACAGAAACGAGTAGCTGTAAACAAATTCATCCCTAAACGCTTCCTCTCTTTGAGTCGTGTTTCCTCGCAGAGCACGAGCTGCTGCCGTTTCACTGGTCAGTTATCCAGCCTTCATGACATGACCATGTACAGCTAGCATCTCCACTGCGATCTTCTGATGAGTCTTATTAGGAGACATACGTTTGCCTTCGAAGCAGAGCTGTGGATGCGTACCACCACACACTCACAAGACAGTTGCTCTTCAGATGGTGCATCAGGTAAATGTGATTAGAGTGGACGCCGAACGTCCCCACCGGGGGTCTTGCCCGGTTTTTTTCGCCCCACTTCTGATTGGATTGCTGCTTTCACACATGCTCAATCGAGCTTAACCTTGTGTTGAAATTCTTCAGGTTACAAACCAGCCAGGTCTACATTCATCCTTCATGAAACAACAGTGATATTTACTTTTCAATCAATGAAAAGGGAAACCGTGTCGTATGTCAATCTTAAAGTATAGAAACATATTAAAGACCTTTTTCGTGAAGGGTTAAACGATGTTCTTTCTAAACATATTCCCACATTTAGCCCAAAAGTCTCCTAGAAGTTGTGCAAGTGGGTTGAGAGTTTGACTGCTTACATACAACTAAGGTAACTAAGTGTCCTTCGTCAAGTTGGCATCCCTTGAGAAGTTAAACCGAGACTTATTTTGGGAGCTTGTTGTTGTGCAGCATCACTTAAGTTATCATTCGTTTGATCCTCTTCCAAAGATCAAAACAAAAGCAGTTGACTTATCATGTGCTTCAGGAAAACAGTGACTTCAGTGACGTGTGTGTGTGCAGGCCTGTGTTTGAAGGATGCTTCAGTGAAGAGCCGCTGCCCTACTCGGACCCCACCGGGGCAGCGGGAGGCGGGAACTGTCGGCTCGACTCGCCCGGTCAGGAGGGTCGTCTTCAGACGCAGCGAATCAGAGGGACGGACTCGAGAGGCCACGGACACACCCCCCAAAACAGACCGCACGGACACCAGCCGCCCGACCTGCCGGAGGGATACGGTCAGTCAAACATTTAGAATAGAATCCTTTGTGGTCATTACACCGGTGAGATGAGTAGAGCTGCTCCTTTCTGCCATCAAAAACACAACGAGACGTACAACTTACAAACAACAAGCATTCATACTTCAATATGCAGAGAAAGTTAAAGTGCAGGAATATATCGGTTTAAGTCAAATAAAAATAAATGTGTATTTCTCTTTATATTTAAAACATCTCATTTTGTATTTATTCACATTAAGTCATTCAACACCTTTTTTTTCTTCTTTTTCAAACAGAACAAAGAACGACGGTGCAGGGCCAGGTCTACTTCCTTCACACACAGACGGGCGTCAGCACCTGGCACGACCCTCGAATACCGCGGTACGTTTACAAATCACTTCACTCGAGTCCAAGCTAAACTTGAAAGGAGGCGAGGCTTCAATAAACCCCGCTGACTATCTAACTAGCAGAGGAGGAGGACATAGAGAAGGATTTAATAGAAATAAAAAGCATTACATTGTATTTCAAAAAGTGTGCAGCAACCTTGCTCTGCAGTAATAACACCAACAGATTAAGGAGAAAATCACCAGGTTGTTTTTCTTAAGCGCTGGGGTTTCGTTGGGGGTTAGGAGCAGTATGCAGGGTCAGGAAAGTTAAAGAGGGCTGGCTGCTGCTGCTGCTGCTGCTGAGGATTTCGGCTGCTTTTTGAAGTTTGGCTGCTTGCTTCCTGCTGCAGGGATCTGGCCAGTGTGAGCTGTGAGGAGCTGGGCCCGCTGCCGGTGGGCTGGGAGGTCCGCAGCACCGTGTCGGGGCGGATCTACTTTGTGGACCACAACAACCGAACCACACAGTTCACAGACCCGCGCCTACACACCATTATCAGGTATACATATCGGAAACAGAGTGGTGCACCGCTAAGCTAAATGTGGCTAATGTTAGCAGTGTGAGAAAAAGTTTTTAGAGAGTACTTGTCCATGGACAAGTGAGTTTGGCAATTTACTTGTCCGAATACATTTTTCACTTGTCCAGAATGGACAAAAATTTGGGGCCACTGGAATCTTCTTCTTCGCCATCGTATTTTACATTTTCCCACGGTTTTTACGACACCGCTAACGTAAGTGAGCGGTAAGATTTTACTGCATCACACATAGGGTTGGGTATCGTTTGGATTTTAACGATTCCGGTTCTGCTTTTCGATTCCGGTTATTTTTGTTTCTCGATTCCGGTTCTTTGAGAGGGTAAATAAGTCCCATGACAAACTGGGAGAAAAATATATTTATGAAAACATTAAGTAAAATCTGTATTCCTATTTACAAATCACTTCATACTGTTTAATTTCTTTCGGTTATTGAATACAATTATATAAAATAATCTCTGCATTGTTTAGTTAGTTCTAAGTGGTGCAGTTTGAGAATGTACAGTTGGCCCAGTGTCCTTTGATGTTACACTGCAACCTGCCTGTGAGACAGAGTCCAACCACACATGTCCAACACATAGGACATAACCTAATAATAATAATAATGACACATTAGATGTATAGCCTAGAGGCCTAGCGCTTTTCTACAACTCAAAGACGCTTGCACGCTTACACATGTCCTGCAATCAGGGCCGCTATTATTAATAGAAGTTGTTTATTTGCATTAATTATATTTTAATCTTTTTGAGAATAGTATTTGGCAGGAAATGCAGACGTATTCACCTGTAAACGCATACTGAACGACATACATGCACAACCATTTACCTCACTGCATAAAAAAGTGTTGATAATAATAATAAACAGGAATTATATTTATATTAGCCTACTTTGTTTCGAGAAAAAAAAAAAAGTTCACTCCTGTCGGTTGGGGGGCCCTCATCTCACAATGTCACTTGGGGCCCCAAGTTGGCCAGGGGCGGCCCTGCCTGCAATACACATGCTGCAGCTGCTCACTGTTTGTAAAAGTAAATAAATAGTATTTTCATTTCAATAATGTACTTTCTATACCCTGCTTCATAAACAATACTGACATCCCTGTGCTCCTCCGAGTCTGGGGGTCCGGGGATGTGAGGACAGCGCGAGGACACAGACAGGGAGGCTACTTCATAAAGGAAATGGCGGGCAATATTAACAACATAGGAGTTAAAACGCTTAATAACCTTCATTACGTGTTCGAGAAAGAACATAAGAAAGTTTGACAAAGATGAGGCTGTTAAACGGGCTGCGGATCTGCTGTGTGTAGAAAGAGAGAAAGACGCTGAGCTGCACCGCGCAGCGATCAGCTGATACGGAGCATAGAGAGAGAGAGCTGCGGTCCGCGGGGCTCGGCCTCGCCTCCTGTCCTCACAACTCTTATTAATCCCGGTACCGGACAATTGTTATTTGTTCCCACCCCGCTCCGCCCCGCCCCCGTCTAACTGTACAGAAAGCGGCGAGATGCATTTCCTTAGGAATCGACAAGCAGAACCGAAACTAACATTTCTAAACGAACAATGGCGGACACGTACAATTTGCGAATGAGTTCTACCTTTTGTAAACTGAATGTATCAATAATTTGTCAATAAATCAAGCCGAAAAGCGTCACTTGTCCGCCGGACAAGTCAATTGAAAAATCTACTTGTCCGATATTGTAAATAACACGTCCCGGACGGTGGGACGTGTACTTTTTCGCACACTGGTTAGACGTGATGACGTTTAGTCGTCTCATTTAGACTCATGTTAGCAACCGCTGTTTTTGTGAAATGTAAAATCTTCAGACATCCACCAGTCGGATTTTAACTGACGTAATTGAAGTCGTAGGACAAAACTCGAAAATCCTATAAATTTGTGTTACCAACAAACCTTATTTCAGCATCTAAATAACGACACAATACTTAAAGACGAGCTAACCAGAAGTGTTGAAATGCTAACTAATTTCCGGGTTAAGGACTCAGTCCTGCACCACTCGATGCTCGCTTGTATCCCTCATGGCACCATCAATGTACACCTTGGTGGCAGACATTCATAGCGCGGACCAAATGAGACTAATCTGTGGTTAAGCTGTTCGGCTGGACTCAGACTGGTTCTGAACACGACCTGTTAATAATCGTGTGTAAACAGAAATGCAGGCTTATAGATTTAGCCGCTCCGGCTGCGTGCACTGTGTACTCCAGTTCCTTCAAATCTGACTTTCTGACATGCTTTCACTTTCCCCATGTCCTTCTTCCCACCTCCAGCCAGCAAAGCCAAGCCAAGGAGTCCTCGCAAGCCCCCCAGATGGAGGTGGGGGGTGAGGAGGGGGGAGTTGTCGGAGTGGTCGGGGGAGTTGGAGGCGGAGATGGAGACGTGGCGGCGCGATACGAGAGAGACCTGGTGCATAAATTAAAGCTGCTCCGACACGAGCTGTCCTTACAGCAGCCTCAGGCCGGACACTGTCGCATCGAGGTGTCCAGAGAGGAGATCTTTGAGGTGGGTGTGGAGACGGGGGGGGGGGGGCTCCTGTGGAATTGATACACAGCTGTCACAACAGCCATATTTGCTATTTATTCAACTGTATAAGAAGAACACAAGAGCTGCTCCGATTGTGCACATGTGACTCGCTCCATCAAAATCACTCTATTTTGAGAGAAACAAGGACTCATGTTATGAACTCGTGTTATGGTCACTTTGGTGTTTTGGTTGATTCTAAACAAACAAAGTATTTCAGGATATGAAACTCTTATCAGAAGATAAATGCATTGTACATACAGCAGGGTTCTTACGGTCATTACAAACCTGGAAGAGTCCTGGAAATGTAACAAAAGTTGCATCAAATATAATTTATATTTTAGCTAATCGCCGAAATAGTAATACTATAATGATAATAAATACTGTATCGTATAGTAATGAAACGTAAAATGACATTTAACTGACGAGGTATTTTGCTGGTGAGAGATTTGAGTTGCTTCAGCGCGTAGAAGCCTATTTGATTTGTTTCAGAGGCACGACATGTTTCAGATGCAGACCTTATTTTCCTGTTCCATGTTAAAATAAACCATTTTCAGTGGAACGCTGAGAGAGTAATTCTTTTGGTCATGGAAAATGAGGTAAAGGTCATGGCGAGGTCATCGGTGAAAAAGTGTATGAACCCTGATGCACGCAGTGCCCACAAGACCTTTTCCCCATACGTGTGGCTCTGTCACAGACATTGTATTATGTGACGTATCGTCCCTTTTATATTTCGAGAGCAAAACCAATAAGGATATAATGAAAAAGCGAATAATCATCTCTTTCCAACAGTGTATAAAACTCAACGTGTGTTGGGGTCAATGGGACGGATCTGGATACAGATACAGTTGAACAGAACATCACTGATCTAAATGCACGTGCTGTGGGGCACCATTTGTTTTCTCTGATGTGTTAATGTCGTGCGTCTGTTCAGGAGTCATATCGGCAAATAATGAAGATGAGGCCCAAAGACCTGAAGAAGCGCCTGATGGTGAAGTTCAGAGGAGAGGAGGGGCTGGACTACGGCGGAGTGGCCAGGTAGCTCGCTGTTCACATCTGATCACTTTTGCCTTTTCATTTGCTTTCCTCGGTCGCATCCCATTTGTAATCTCCCTGCTGACTTGAGATCAAGTGTTACACGTTCACAGCCCTTTGTTTCATAGCTCCTCTCATCAGAATTAGGACAGAATAGTTGAACACCTCCGTGCCGTCAGCTTCTAAATGCATTTCACTATATGTGTGTCTCCCACTTTATTGGGATCATTATTTAAGAAGCTGTAAATGGAGAGTGGAGTGCCGCAGTGACGCGTCCTAAAACCCGGAAGTAAGTTAGCATGTTACCACTTCCGGTTCTTTCGATAAAAAGCAACGCGGTTTCTCCATAGTTTAGGAAAATAGCTGGAATCAGGTCTGTGGTTTAAACACGTTGAAGAGACGGATCACGTTTTGTTCTACGGCATTAAATCATCAGCAGTGACCCCACTGGTGATTTCTGAAGAGTTGAGGTGTCTGAAAAACGATGGTTGTTACCAAGTGGCTGAATAGGACTACAGAAGTTGTCGAGGCCGTTTTACGTCATTACACCGAACACGTAAACACTCCTCTAAGTTTGTTTCCCCTGTTCTGCTTGAAATCAATCAATCAATGTTTATTTATATAGCCCAATATCACACATGGTACATTTGTCTCAGTGGTCTTCACAGTGTGTACAGAACATGAGAGTACACGGGTATAGACAGAGAGAAGGAAGAAGTAAGATGTCCCCCGACAAACTAAGCCTATATCAGCAAAACTAGGGGCTGAATCTAATCAGCCCTAACTATAAGCTTTATCAAAAAGGAAGGTCTTAAGCGCACTCTTAAAAACGGATAGGGTGTCTGCCGCCCGAACACAAGTACAGGTGCTTGAAAGCAAGTCCCTGCCTCCTGCAAAGTGTTGAAACAAACACTTCAACTCGTACCATTTAGAATCTGTAGTTTTGAATATGGATCTTAAGTCGGCGTGACGTTGAAGCAGCGACCCTGCTGTAGTTCCTTCATAGCATAACGTTAGCATTTTGCTTCTGGCGACTAGATTTATGATTAGAAATGATAAAAGTAGGATAGACATGTGGAGATTATCCGGCTGAACAAAAGGTGATCCGTCTCTTAAACGTGTTTCAACCACAGACCTGATTTCCAGCTATTCTCCAAAACCCTACGGAGACATTGCGTTGCGTTTTTGTCGAAGGAACCAGAAGGAGTTTACTTCCTGGTTTTAGGACGCGGCGCTCTATTGCTTAGACGCATGTTCACAGCCTATTCTTACCACGATGCCATGCCTGCTGTTTCTTTTTGATTATTTTATTTCCTTAACATCCCGTTAGTAAACTCAACCTAAAGCAAAAAACCTAAAGTTAGTTCTTGGTCACTGAGTGGAAGGCATAGCTTGTATTTTTGCAATGTGGGGTCCTGTGAGTTATTTGTTTAAAGTCAAAGCATTCCGTCCTACAGTAGATGATGGTCAGCCACACAGAGCACCAGCACACAAGCTGACAATAAACTGCTGTGGATTGGGTCAGCATCCGAACATCTGGAGACGTCTTAAAGAAATCAATATCAGTTTAAATAAACACTGTATTTAAAACATGTCCTGCCCTCACTGCCCTTTCGATGCTCCTTCAAAAGCACCAAAGTGCATCCACAACAACAGTCATCTCCGCTTGCAGAGATGTTGGTGTGCCGACGCCTCAATCGGTCGGTTTGTTTGTGTTATCGTGTCCGAACAGAACACCAATGTCCCACAATAACACAAACAAGGTGACCGATGGAGGCAGCAGTATGCCAATACCTCTAAACCTAAATGACTGTTTTTATGAATGGACTTTGGCGGTTTGAAAGGGCAGGATAAAGCACTAAAGATATTTTAAACCGTGTTCATTTAAACTCAATGAAATGTTTTAAGGCGTCTTGAGGCTTCAGTTCCCAAAACAAGGGCTGTCTGATGGCAAGATTCATATTATAAGTATTCTTAATATCGGATACATTTGAACTGAAAGTAACTTTTTGCGGTGGCTGTTATGTTGCTTTGCTTCTGTGCCAAAAAACACCTCAAACAGCCCCACCTTAAAAATAAGAGCTACGCCTTTAACGCTTCTACATCTATTCAGTGAAGCTGCTAGTCTAAGAAAAGACACTTCCCTGGACTCAAGGACGACGTCATATACATTTTTCCCCTTCAGTCTTCTCATTGTTTTATGATTAATGACTGCGCTTTGAACGATGGTTAACAATGTGCTGGTTGTCTGTAGGGAGTGGCTGTACCTGCTGTGTCATGAAATGTTGAACCCCTATTACGGCCTGTTCCAGTACTCCACAGACAATATCTACACACTACAGATCAACCCCGACTCCTCCATCAACCCTGTGAGTACACACACACACACACACACACACACACACACACACACTTTACAGTCTAGCTGAAGAGGAAGACCCTCTCTGACCCGTATGTCTCTGTCGGTGTCTCTGTCTTTCTCGCTTGTCTCTCAGGACCACCTGTCTTATTTCCACTTTGTTGGCCGGGTGATGGGCCTGGCAGTTTTTCACGGTCACTACATCAACGGCAGCTTCACGCTGCCCTTCTACAAACAGCTGCTAGGAAAACCCATCACGCTCATCGACCTGGAGACCACCGACCCCGAGCTGCACAAGAGTCTCGTCTGGATACTGTGAGCAAACGCCTCTGACCGCCGAGAGAGATTTACCACACAGCCTGCCCTGTCCCCTTTTGGATGTAAATAGATTGTTAACTTGTAATTCTCGTTATGCAGAGAGAACGACATCACTACGGTCCTCGACCACACCTTCTGCGTGGAGCACAACGCCTTCGGGAAGTTCTCACAACACGAACTCAAACCCAACGGCCGCAATATCCCCGTTACCGAGGACAACAAAAAGGAATACGTCAGGTGGGAACAGACGCTGTCTTATACTCAAACCTCCCGGGCAATTCAGTATTAATATCTTATTAAAAGTAATACACCACTGTTTTTATTGTGTTGTTCATGTTGTATACCGTCGTAGGGTGTGCAGGTGTAATACATATTCATCATTCTGATTGCCGCTGATACAGAAAACCTACTGCTTCGTAGTCAGGAAGAGCTGTTGATTCAGTTTTCTTATCTGTCCTGAACCATGTTGTGTTTGTGTTTCAGGCTTTATGTGAACTGGCGGTTTATGCGAGGAATCGAAGCCCAGTTTCTGGCTCTACAGAAGGGGTTCAGTGAGCTCATCCCCCAGCACCTCCTCAAACCTTTCGACCACAAAGAACTCGAGGTACATCTGCAACCCAGCTCAGCTTACGTGTTTTTTGTGAACTCTTAATCCGTCCAGGGGGTCCGCGGGGTCTTAAAAGTATTACAAGTTGATCAATCAAATTAGTGAAAATTAAGGCTATTAAAGGCATTTTCCAAGGTTTACTAAATGGTCCAGAGAGGTTGTGTTCTACAGTCTGCCTGAATGTAGTCATGGCGTAGGTGTGTAGTGTGATTCTGTGTAGTTTATTGATGGCATCCCGTTGGGTTTGACGTCATCTGAACAGGACATCGCCCGCTCACGGCTTGATAGCGCGAAGGTCCGTTTCCGCCGGTTGTTAAACAACGTCGTTATGGGGAAATGCAAGTCTGCGTCCAAATGGTTGGAAGATAAGGAGGAAGGACAATCCATACTGTATATAGTGAATGTGAGGTAAAGTGTGTCGCCAAGGTAACCGGTTAGAACTCCAAGTGGCGATGAGGTCTTAAAATGTACGGAAAGGGTCTTAAGAAAGATATTAAAAGCAGGGTTTCCGTTAGCCGGTAATTACCGGTTTTTAGCTGGTAAAATTTATAAAAAAACGGTAAATTCAAAACCTGACGGTCAAAATGTCTGGTAATAATTAGGGAGGCTCCGATCGATCGGCCGCCGGTCACTATCAGCCGATATTCACTCTTAATAGTTTGATCGGTGCTCTCTATAAAGGCCGATCAGGAGAGCTGGATCTGATCGATATGGACATCAACGCGAGTGAAGTGTAACCGGAGCGAGAGAGAGATCAGATCAGCTGCTGAGTCTGACCGAGACACGCAGCTCTGCAGGATCACCTGAAGCCCCGCCCTCTGTTTAGCGAGCTGCAGGAGCTGCATGAGAAACTGACGTGCTGTCAGGAGAGAGAGAGGGAGGGAGAGGATCCGTTTCTCCCGTGTTATTATTCAAAGTTGATGTAAACTTCTGAATAATGTACGTTATCTACTACAAGTAGTTTGTTTGAATGTAATAATTATGTTGTTTGTTGTTTGTGGAATCATTTATTGAAAAAGGAATCTGAATTTTTCGATCGGTTACGATTATAAACTGAAGCAATATAAAAATGAGCCCGTGAACTGAGTTTTAAACTGAAGCATATCTGCTCATAGTCCGGTAATTACCTGCTAACGGAAACTCTGCTACACAACTCTTATTATTATTGAAATATGACCGGTAAGTTTCAAATTAGTCCGGTAAAATAAATTCTGCCCGGACATTTGACCGGCGAGAAAAAATCCTAGCGGAAACCCTGATTAAAAGGTGTTACATTTGACTTCAGGATTCCTGCAGACACCCTGCTATCCTCCTTATTAACTTAAACCTCCCCCTCCTCTCCAGTTGATCATCGGTGGGCTGGGGAAGATCGACCTGGCGGACTGGAAGACCAACACGCGTCTGAAGCACTGCACCTGTGAGAGCAACGTGGTGCGGTGGTTCTGGGAGGCGGTGGAGGCCTTCAGCGAGGAGAGGAGAGGACGCCTCCTGCAGTTCGTCACAGGATCCACCCGAGTCCCGTTACAGGGGTTCAAGGCGTTGCAGGGTGGGTCACTCACTGGATCACATGACACACATTCATATGTTACCCACATCACATATTATGTTCACTTGATGCTAACGTTCGGTCTGCTAATTCTATGCATCTGTTCTCCTAGTGAACGATTAAACAACATTTACTGTCAGTACGATAACTGATTCAAATGGAGTTCTTGATCAAATCTCTTTTTACTCTGAGACTTATTACGGTACACTTTAAGGATATTTGACTCCACTAAACGCATCTTAACAATAACATATAGTACGTAGAGATGTGCACACATACCTATGGCGCATTTCCACTGCAGCGCGGTTTAAGCGTGCCCGGCCCGTTTTTGGTTGCGTTTCCACTCGGCGTAGTTCCGGCTAGCGGGTACTTTGTCACAGTTGTTCTGGCTCTCCAAAATCCAGGTTCTTTCCGGGCCAACAACCGGGCTGAGTCGGGCTGAGTGTGCTAAACTAGAGAGAGAATCGCTGGCAACTACAACAAAATGAACATATTTGACCGTGATTTAATCGTAATACACGTTTCAACATGATGCCGGTTACTATAGTTACTGCCCCAGCTCCTAAACTGTAATGGAAACGCAGCTGAAAGTGAGCCTGGCCTACCAAGGCCTAACTATACCGTACTAAGCCGTGCGAGGCCCTGCAGTGGAAATGCGCCATAACAGACTTCTTGAGTACTTAAAGTCAATTCATTTGACAATTCATTTCTAGATAAACCAGTTCAAAACACTAAACATATTGTATACGTCACTCCCCTCCCAAGGCTGTGTATGGTCCTGGAGAATGTTTTCTATCGGGGGCGTTAAGGAGAGCGGTGCGTCTTGGAAATGAAAGCATATAAAACAGTTTTTGGACATTTTATAACTTTATTGCTGACTTTCATTTGGTCCGTTAGAACGTTCCTTTGTCTTATGCTCTGCTCTCTCTAAAGCCATTAGATGGAAACTATAAAGAGGCAAGTGAGGTTAGTTTTATATACATTTTATTTAGTCTTTGAGTTAACTGCATCATGCAACTAAAATATATTTGGTTTACTAGCATGCAGACATAGAAAGTCATGTTTCAGATTACTTTTCGTATCGAAACGCTCACTAAAGTATTATTCAAATAGTAGCCAATTAATTCACATGTTTAGACACTCGTGATTTGATCAACTGAGCTGTAGATGAAATTAAACCTAATCCAGATTCATTTCCAGTCAACAATAAATCTAACCACTAATGAATTGATGATATCTTAGTGATTGGATGGGTTCCTGTGTGAAGCCTGTTGAGTGGTCAGTGCCTCGGAGTAGAGCAGTGATAACTAGAATGTATATGTGTAAGGTTCTACAGGTTCTGCAGGACCAAGGCTCTTCACCATCCACTTGATAGACGCCAACACGGACAACTTGCCCAAGGCTCACACCTGGTAAGGACCATGAGACAAAAAGATGATGCTCACACGTTTCCTTCAGCAGGATCATCTCCACATATCATCACCACTTTAGGATTTAGTTTAAATGCAATCTCCAGTGTGAAAAGTTAAGGCTCTAGACGAGGAACTACATCACGGTCACATGACTTCACGTCACCAACAAGGTGGCTACTGTTCAGCGTGATGACCTTTTTAGTAGTCTCTTTTAGTCGCCTGTTGGCAACCGCTGTTTAAATTAAACATAACAACTGTTTTAATTGGCCAGTGGAATATTTACTGACATATTTTACATCGTAGAACAAAATGGGAACAATCCATTAAGTTTGTGTTAACAACAGATCTTATTTCACGCCTCTAAGCAAAAACACGTTCAAAAAACCATTGACTTCTAAACAAGGGAAGCTAGCTTTCTAAAATGCTAACTCATTTCTGGTTTTAGGGCTCACCCTGCAACACTCGATAGACCAGAATGATATAAACAAATATGACTATGATATAGTAGATTTAACCAGGTCGGACAGTGACTATGTATGTGCCGAAGAGTCACTAATTGTTCTTTCCTGTCTCCAGTTTTAACCGGATAGACGTCCCTCCCTACGAGTCCTACGAGAAGCTCTATGAGAAACTGCTGACGGCTGTGGAGGAGACCTGCGGCTTCGCTGTGGAGTGACGAGTCCAAAATCAACCCGACGCACACAGACACACTTGCGCTTGCACTTGCACACAAAACTATTTGACTTTTTACATCATATACACACATCAACAAAATATCAAAGTATACACGGAGTATACGGAGCAGCCAAGCATCACAAGAAACAGACTTTGGGTCTCTCTCCACCTCCTAACCGAACTGTTGGAGGGGGGGGGGGTTAAAGGAGGAAGCACAGCGGGAGAGGAAGAAGATACAAAAACAGACAAAAAAAGAAAAGTATTTTAAAGTTTTTCAAATGTTTTGAAGAAGCATTTTTATCCTTCAGTTTTAACAAGCTATGATGTCATTCTTCAGAATGTCTACCGCCGCGGACAGAATCGGCCAATCACATGCGAGCCTGCGAACTTTTAGAAAATCAGACGTGTGAAGAAGAGGAACCAAGCGGAGACTGATTGTCTTTCTGTCTGACAAGCCGATTGATTGACAAGTGTTCATGCTTTATGTTTAACCACTGTCGTGTATCAGAGAGTGCATGTACATGTGTGTGTGAATGAGACTGTATTTGTGTGTGTGAGAGTGTGTGTTTCAGGCATGGCACCCTGTTCCGCTGTAAAAATGATCAAATGAGCCTGCTCCACCGTTTTTTGCTAACTTTTTGTCTCCTTCCGTTTGTATCTGCGACCACTCTGATCCACTCTGATATTTTTATTATTTATTACTAAGTGATTACTGACCAAGCTGCTATATGCTCTACACAGAGCCCACACTAATCTCTTCATCACCCCCCCTCTACCAGAGTTGAAGGGTCAATTCACTTACAATTCAAGTAATCCACAAAGTGGGTTTTATTGAATTTCGTTACTTGTTTTTATTTTTTTTTAACATTCAAATAATTGCGGGGGGAATACTCTTGTCAGTGTATGAATGAACAGTGTTTTTGGTGTTTTAAATGCCACGTTACATTTATTTTGAAAGGGATCAATCCTCCCTACCCTGATTTTAAAAACTCTACTGACGCTGGGGACCTGGATATTTAACTAAATGAGCCACGAGGATGAGGAAAGGGTCAGCTTCAGGAACTCTTTGGTTGTATGTGACGTGTATAATAAAATCTCAAAAGCCTTTCATACATGTTTCATCATCCATTTCACCATCTTGTTTTTTCTTTCTCTGTGGCCCTGATGTTGTCTCCATTGCCTGGATGTTAGAAAAAAGTAGTCCTCGTTCTCAAGACCACCATGAATGAACAAAAAAATCCTCTTTACAGTCATTAGTCCTCCAACAAAGTGAATGAAATCAAAAGACCTACATGTGGAAACAGTTGGGATTTGTTGTAGATTGATTATTGAAGACTGTTAAGCAGTATCATTTCAATCTGCATTTTCTAGAGTTCACTGTGTAATGGATGCAAGAGTATTGTAACTTACTATGTACTAAACATTTATGAAAAAAATACAATGTAAATAAGATTATATTAAAAGAAATTAAATTGAAAATAAATTCCTTGTCTTGTGTGCATTTTTTGTGACTATCCATATCAATTATCATATATTATCTGTACATACATGTATCCAATAAACATTTAAGTATTTGTAATTAGAAATATAATGTAGGTAATGCCTGTTTATTTAGGATATTCGACAAATAAATGTACTTTTATATTTGTATTTCACATACTTAAACCTGTTAACTTCTTATGTTTGTATATATATATATTTGGATTTATCTATATTGCACCTTATTTCTTTTTATGGTTATATAAATATGTATTTAATTTTATCTTTTTATTGCACACCTCTTCTATTGAATACACAATATATACAAATAAACATTTAATATTCTAAATGTAAGCTATTCTATAATTATATATAGTATATATTATACATGTATAAAATCATATCAAGTTATTTGGTTTTGTTTTGAGTTACATTGTGACCACAGCAACTGAGTAACGTAAAAACTACATTTCCCAGAGTTCAACAGCCGTACATAGCGAGCGACGGGTGCCGTGCGTGACGTCGGTACTGTTCTTGTTTTGGCAGTTTGTTTCGATATTCACCGAAAGCCAGTCCATCAAGAGGGTGTTTTGTGTTGGTTCTCCACCACCCAGCTGCGGTATGGTACGTTTCTGGATGTGTATTGTTTAAACCTAGTTATTAAACTGTTAACTGTCGTTTTGAAGCAATGTAATCCGTAGAAACCCCGACATTAGTGAGCTAAGTACTTAACCTACTAGCTAGCTAGCAAGCTAACTAACATTAGCTTAGCTTAAAAGCATTTTGTTCTGCGCGGAAATGATCGATTTCTGTTCTGACATGTTTGTTTTTAACTTCAAGATCTGAAATATTAAGAAAACCTCACTGTGTTAAGACTACTGTCACTTTTATCAACTGAATACAAGTCCATATATGCAGTGTTGCATCACGTCTGCAGTTTATCAAAATGAAAGATTTGCATTGATTTCATGCCAACTTTGATCAGATCAAGCACAACTAGGGCTGGGTTAGTGAGACAAAATGACGGAGTGACTGTTTCTTGTACGATCAGGTCAGCAAACACAATCAAACAACTTTCTGTTAGCTACCTCATGTTGATTCTAGATTGAGAGACTAATCCCCATCCCTTAACCCTGCTCCCTGTGTTAAGATTTCAGTTTTATTTTAAAGTACCTCTTTGTTAAGTTCTCTTATGATTGCATGACAACTGCAGCGTGGCATATGAGTTCTTTATTAGTCTTATTTGGTAAGGTTACACACTCACTGGCCCCTTTATCAGGTACCCCTGTGCAACGGCTCGCTAAAGCAAATATCTAATCCGCCAATCATAAGGCAGCAACTCAATGCATGTAGGCATGTAGTTCAAACAGAGCATCCGAATGGGGATGAAAGGTTATTTTAAGTGACTTTGAACGTGGCATGGTTGTTGGTGCCAGACGGCTAGTCTGAGTATTTCAGAAACTGCTGATCGACTGGGGTTTTCAAGCACAACCATCTCTAGGGTCTACAGAGAATGGTCAGGAAAAGAGATCATATCCAGTGAGAAGCAGTTCTCTACGCCAAAATGCCTTGTTGATGCCAGAGGCCCGAGGAGAATGGACTGGTTCAAGATGATAGAAAGGCAACAGCAACTCAAATAACCACTCGTTACAACCAAGGTATGCAGAAGACCATCTCTGAACCACATCATGTCGAACCTTGTCAGCTAAGAACAGGAAACTGACACTACAATTTGCACGGGCTCACCAAAGTTGCACAATAGAAGATTGGAAGACTGTTGCCTGGTCTGATGAGTCTATATTTCGGCTGCGACGTTCAGACGGTCGAGTCAGAAGTTGGCATAAACAACATGAAAGCGTGGATCCACCCTGCCTTGTATCGACAGTTCAGGCTGGAGGTGGTGGTTAAAGGTGTGGGGGATATGTTCTTGGTATACTTTAGGCCCTTTGTTACCTATTGAGCACCGTCTTAACGCCTCAGCCCACCTGAGTATTGTTGCCGCCCATATCCCTCCCTTTATGCCCACAGTGTACTCATCTTTAAAGGCTACTTCCAGCAGGACATGTCACAAAGCTCACATCGTGTCAAACTGCTTTCTTGAACATGACAATGGGTTCCCTGTCCTCAAATGACCTCAACAGTCACCTGATCTAAATCCTATAGAGAACTTTTGGTGCTCAATATGGACCAACATCCCTGAGCAATGTTTCCAGCTCCTTGTTGAGTCTAAGCCACGAAGAATTAAGGCAGTTCTGAATATAAAAGTGTGTCAAACACCGGTACTATCAAGATGTACCTCATAAAGTGGCCGGTGAGTGTTTACACAGTGGTGGGTAGTAACAATATATATTTACTCAATGGCTGTACTTTTTGAGTACAAGTTTGAGATACTTCACTTGAGTATTTTTTACGTTATGCTACTTGTACTTCTATTTTACTACATTTTGCAGGCCATTTCTTACTTTTTACTTCACTATATTTATTTGACCAATTTAGTAACCCGCTAATTTGCAGGTATACATTTATAATAAATAATATAAAATACCAAGTGCAACATTAATATTAATTCATTAATAATAAGTATTGTAAAAATCTGATAGGGGCCACTGGAAAATTATTACTTTTACTTTTTGTACTTGAAGAATATTTTGATGCCAATACTTTTGTACTTTTACTTGTGTACAATTTTGTATTCTGGACTTTTACTTGTAACATAATATTACCATGTAGTATTGCTACTTTGGCAAAAGATCCGAGTTCTTCTTCCACTTCTGTTTTACAGTAACAACCCTTATTGTGTGTGTGTGTGTGTGTGTGTGTGTGTGTGTGTGTGTGTGTGTGTGTGTGTGTGTGTGTGTGTGTGTGTGTGTGTGTGTGTGTGTGTGTGTGTGTGTGTGTGTGTGTGTGTGTGTGTGTGTGTGTGTGTGTGTGTGTGTGTGTGTGTGTGTGTGTGTGTGTGTGTGTGTGTGTGTGTGTGTGTGTGTGTGTGTGTGTGTGTGTGTGTGTGTGTGTGTGTGTGTGTGTGTGTGTGTGTGTGTGTGTGTGTGTGTGTGTGTGTGTGTGTGTGTGTGTGTGTGTGTGTGTGTGTGTGTGTAGATGGTATTGATTGAGCAGTGACAGGTTGCAGGACAGTTTAGTTTCACGATGGCAGATGGAGGCAGCGATGATGAAGTCATTCACCTGGCGAGCTTCAACATCCACCGCAGCCAAGGTGAGATGTGTTGTGAATATCAACAGTGAGATATATTCTAGTGACGGTTTGTGACAACAACTGGCCTCCTACCCTATGCTGCTATTTACATGTGACAATGTCGTTTCAGAACCAGGCTGACGTGCTTTCTGTCGTACTGACCCTGGTTTGACAACATAGTAAACTATATTATCTAGACATAGTTTCAAGGTTGTGGTTTTTCTAGTGATAAGAAACTTCGCTCTTCGGCGTGCTACACAACAGCCATTATTACATGCTAAGTTAAAAGGGCTGTACCGAGTGTATGTATATATTATATATATATGTATGGGTGTATATATTTATATAAACATTTCTAATAATATATAATCTCTTTCTTCCTCTTGTTCACACACTTATAATCATAAATAGCCACACAATAAACAAACCCTAATATGTACTCCTTGGTTGTAGGCTCGCGCTCCCGTAAGAGGGAGCTCATCACCATCTCCGATGACTCGGACGAGGAGCACGTGACTCTGGTGCCGAGCAGCCCTGTTTTAGTTCCCGATGATGACGACGTCAGCATATTAGAGGTGAGTGATAAACGCTGTTCTTTCATCTGTTATATGTATCAAAGAGGATCCCTGCTGTTGTGAATTCCCTGTGCCGCCCAAACACTGCCCCCTAGAGGGCTAATGAGCATTCGCCTGCCGGTCACCAGAGGCTCCTGATTGGAGGAAGTGACGGCAGGTGTGATCAGGACACACTCAGATGAAGACTAATTACTGCTGCGACTGAAAGAGCACACAGACTAGCAGGGAAGCCTCTCCAGTCCTGCTCACTAAGTGTCCTTAGTGTTGCCCTTAGTTTGAACCCTTATGGCTTCCCTTAGCACCAGCTAAATGCAATGTAATATTAAGTCTCAGGAATAGCAGTAGCAGGCCGGATCACTATGCAGCTCCAAAATAGTTCACTCAGATGTTATACTTTAGTATTGCAATACTCCGATATTGAGACTATGATACAATTCTGATGAATTACGCTCCCCTAGTACCCTGTTACTTTGTACAACACTTGTAAACTTTTTAGACAAGTTTAACCTTGTATTATGATAGACAGCTGTCATGGACTCCTATCGATAACAGCAGCTGCAGAAGTATCGTCTTTGTTTCCATTCATCTATCCACTCCTCTCTCTTGCTTCCTGTGTTTTCCTGTAGCCGCTCACACCTGCTCGCAAACACGTGATTCGCCCAGCCGCCAAATGGAGTGGGGCGCTGCGTGTCCCGGTTCAAGTTTTCGATCACAGTAGCGACACTCCTGGGGTTCCCTCAGCGGACCCTGGTCCCGCCCCCTCTACCTCCAGAGACGCCACAGCCAGCTCCTCCGCAGCGAGGCTGGCCGCACGGACACACACAGCGGTGCAGACGAGTGGATACACACAGTCACACCCCGGCACCTCGTCACACACACACTCTCAGCCAAAACCCAACAGGAACTCGCAGCACCAGGACGGTACGCCAGCACACGCAAAAGAGGAACCCCACGCAGTTCCAATCCAAACCCCATCTACCTCTGCAAACGCCAACACATCCATTACACCAGGAATACATCTGCCTCAGCCCAGCACATCTGGACTCACACACTCTTCAGTCAGGGGGGGGGCGAGTTCCTCCTTCAGTGCCACTCGCTATCGTTCTGCATCATGTTCTTCGACTAAGACTAAAGACAAGGCGAGCGCTCAGTCACATGACAACCCTCAGGCCAGCACTTCCTCTGCTCAAACGCGGACGCTGTCTCAGCCCGGTACGTCTTCACAGCCCCCCCCCCCCACCACCACCACCGTACAGCAGCGCGTCATCGTGTCAGGGGTCAAAATAGTGGTTCTTCCGCAGCATCCGAGCACCCAGGCCTCGGCTCCGCAGCTGCAGCTCCGGCCTCAGAACGTGCTGCAGCCGGTGTTGTTCAACCGCCTGCAGGGGAACCTCGTTCAGATAGAGCTGCGGCCCCTGGCTCAGGCCCCTGCCCAGCCTGCAGCCCACCCCCCTCCCCCCCCTCAGGTGTTCCCGGCCGCCCCCCCTGCAGTGCTAATAGCTGCAGCCCCGGAGAGACTGGGCCCTCCTGAGGCGGGTCACCGGATCATCTTAGGGAGCCAAGCGCCCGGGGAGCACCTTCCCAACGCCCCCCCGCAGGCCGGCCCCTCCGGAGGGCTCCCAGCAGCCTGGTCCCACCAGCGGGGCCCCATCAGCCTCCACATCCGGGCCCCTAACTTGGTCTTGAACGCTCCTCCAGCTCCCGCAGCTTTGGTTGCCGGGGGAAACGCTCGTCTCGTTCCGGCTCCAAACCCAGAAAGAGTTAACCCCGCCCTGGGACTGGTGGCCGTGCCGCCCGCTGCGGAGGACGCCCCCCGGATCGAGGACGCCAGGCCCGGCCCCTCCGCAGCAGGAGGGAGGGCCGAGCTGCTGCCCCACGTCAGAGCCCTCATCACTGGGGTGGTGAGTACCACACAGTGTGCATTCAGACTCAATATGTTTGTTTTGATATCAGCTGGTGGCGGAAAAAGATCCATTTGATACAGGACTAAGAGTCCAAGGCTAAATAAGTAACAGCTGACACAATTTAAATTAAAAAAAAAAGCGAAATAAATAAAATGACTAATGTAATAACTTTCTCAACTCAAAGTAAATTATGAAGGATACAAAATTATTAAATGTGAGACCTTCAACAAAAAAGCATTTTTATCTTAAGACTTTCAGATTCAACCCCGGCATCACCAAGAGTTCACGTATTTGCATGTTCTGCACGGCTTATCGACATCATGATATGAGTAGTTGGTATTTGATGACTGAATGATTTACGTTGTGGTATAACCGATCCTCACCTCCTGTTTAACTCCGTCTGCCTCTACAGTTGGATCTTTTCCCAGACGTCCTGGAAGCCTATGTAGCAGAACTGATCCAAACTAATACTGTGATGGACTTGAATGTGTAAGAAGCAGCAACTCTTTTCTACAGTACTTCATATTAAGTGAGGAGTAAGAAGCTGATTTAGGTTTTCAGGAAATTCCAAAAAGACCTGTTGAATGATTTTGTCCTTTGTCTTCTGGCTTAGCTTTATGATGAGTAAGTGATTTCCTTTCTCTTATTGCCGCGTCCTCAGCATCTGTAACCTGCTGCTGGAGAACCCGGAGTATCCGAGGGGCGGGGGCGCAGCAAACCTAGCCCCCACCAGCATCCTGCTGGAGTCTGGAGACACCCAGACAGAGGTGTGTGTGTGTGTGTGTGTGTGTGTGTGTGTGTGTGTGTGTGTGTGTGTGTGTGTGTGTGTGTGTGTGTGTGTGTGTGTGTGTGTGTGTGTGTGTGTGTGTGGTGTGTGTGTGTGTGTGTGTGTGTGTGTGTGTGTGTGTGTGTGTGTGTGTGTGTGTGTGTGGTGTGTGTGTGTGTGTGTGTGTGTGTGTGTGTGTGTGTGTGTGTGTGTGTGTGTGTGTGTGTGTGTGTGTGTGTGTGTGTGTGTGTGTGTGTGTGTGTGTGTGTGTGTGTGTGTGTGTG
This sequence comes from Pseudochaenichthys georgianus, assembly GCF_902827115.2. Taxonomy (NCBI): domain Eukaryota; kingdom Metazoa; phylum Chordata; class Actinopteri; order Perciformes; family Channichthyidae; genus Pseudochaenichthys; species Pseudochaenichthys georgianus. The sequence goes on from NC_047510.2 coordinate 30,931,871, forward strand.
TGTGTGTGTGTGTGTGTGTGTGTGTGTGTGTGTGTGTGTGTGTGTGTGTGTGTGTGTGTGTGTGTGTGTGTGTGTGTGTGTGTGTGTGTGTGTGTGTGTGTGTGTGTGTGTGTGTGTGTGTGTGTGTGTGTGTGGCCACCTGATGATTCAGCTGCAAAAGGCTGTCAAATCACTATCGTTGCACAGTGTCTATAGAGTGTTGCCGTGACGAGTCCTAAAACCCGGAAGTGAGTCAGCATGTTACCGGTTCCCTCGTCTCAGAGCCAACGGGGTCTCTCCATAGTTTAGGAAAATAGCTGGAAATCAGGTCTGTGGTTGAAACACGTTGAAGAGACGGATCACGTTTTGTTCTACGACATTGAACACATCAGCAGCCATCGACCCCGCTGGTGATTTCAGAAGGGTTTACGTGTCTGAAAAACGATGGTTGTTACCGAGTGGCTGAATAGGACTACAGAAGTTGTCGAGGCCGTTTTACGTCATTACGCCGAACACGTAAACACTCCTCTAAGTTTCTGCTTGAAAGCAAGTCCCTGCCTCCTGCAAGCTGTTGAAACAAACGCTTCAACCTTTTGAATATGGATCTCAAGTCGGCGTGACGTTGAAGTCGTGCTGCTGCTGTCGTTCCTTTATAGCATAACGTTAGCATTTTGCTTCTGGCGACTAGATTTATGATTAGAAAATGATAAAAGTAGACATGTGGAGATTATCCGGCTGAACAAAATGTGCATTTATCAAACAGGTTAGTTTCCCACAGATCTTATTTCCAGCTATTTTTAAAATCCTATGGAGAAAACACCGTTGCTTTCTGTCGAGGGAACCAGCAGCTTACTTCCGGGTAAATGCGTCATCCCTGATCCGCTCTATTCCAATCTGATGTAATGATTTCTTTAGTTGCTTTTGAATCAGATGTCTTGTGTTCGAGTCAAGTGTTGATGCGTCTGTGTTGGGTCCTTCCAGGTGACCGAAGACCTGTTTGACTTCAACAAGCTGGGCACGGTGGGGCTGGAGGCGTCCATGCAGGCGGCCGACCTGCTGATGGCAGACTTCAGGATGCTCAGCTGTCAGGACATCAAATGGTCCCTCAACGCTCTGAAGGGACACTATGCAATCACACGCAAGGTGCCTGAGGCCTGTGGTTCGTCTGAGCACTGCCGTCTCTTTCTTTTTACTTACGTGGGTTGTTCACACATGTGCTTCGTTCATTGCAGGCCTTATGTGAAGCGCTGAAGAAGTGGCAGGAATCAGGCAAAGAAGGAAAGAGAAAAAGAAGCCGAGCCGCCTCCTCCGAGCGCTGCTACGTCGACTTTCATTTTGAGCACGGTGAACAAACTTATCAACACTTCTAATAACTGCGAACCCCATTGTGTGGTTCCTTTAAACCAAGCAGCTGTTTGTTTAAGTGCTTCTTCCATTCGCTAAGGCTTCGGTGTCAACGTGCAGGTGCATCATGGGAGGACATTTTATAGCCTCTGGGTGTTTCTCAATGTCGAGGACGCTTGCTTGGTAGCACATGTCACTTGCTTCAGAAGCGAGGCAAGCATCCTTCCTAGCCTTGGAAAACAAAGAATGTTGGAACAGGCTAACGGGTGTGCGTCATATGCGAGCGGGATTTCCGCCAAAGATTTGGAAATTGGTCCGTGCGCAAAGCATTGTGGGGATTTTAAGACCGGAGTCCACACATATGCAGTCTCGGTAGAATTCCAAGTATGCTGGACATTGGAACAGTCCTTCGGCGGCACTCGATGACGTAGTATGCTTGAAATAGTGGCTCTGGAGCATCCTTCCTCGACATTGAGAAACGCCCTCTGTTCTTGAAAAGCTGTTTTTAGTTTGCTGTTAAGGGGCTGATTTATGGATGGGTGGGGGTGGGGTCAACCTGGATGATGGAGCTCGGGGGTGGGTGCCTGTCTGCCGTCGGTGATGGATGTTGCCATGGCTCCCCAGCTGTCCCATCACTCACTGGCCTCCCTCTCTCCAGCAGGCTCTGTGAAGTTTGAGAAGAGGATGTATTTCCTGGAGAGCGACCGACGCTACTGCAGGACGTACAACAGTCTGGAAGCTTCTGTGCAGAATGAGCTCACCTTCTACCAGCAGAAGGCCAAGGAGTGGGCCGAGGTACACGCTCAGCTGGCTCTACGGAGGAGTTCTCAATTAAATAATGGTCATGTGATATCCCAGTTAACCTCTCTCTCTCTCTTCAGCATGAGGACTTCCTACTGGCTCTGCAGGTCAATGAAGACGAGTACAAGATGGTAAGAAGCACGCATACGTTCACCAAACTGAAATCACCTTCACAATGACACAAACTGCAGAACAAGCAAATAAAATCACTTAATTGAAGTTATTTCAAGTGTGGGGCGAGTTCCTCCTCGCTGAAAGAAATGTACTTTTAAAATATTTTCAGAATAGTTGCTTTCGAGGTTAATTCCCTTTGAGACTTCGACTGAACGGACAACGATGAGCCCTGAAGTGTGGAACAGCTTAGTTAAGCATCTGAGCTGTATGAAATGTGTCCGTGTGATTCTTCTCCAGGACGGCCAGCTGATCGAGTGCGGCTGCTGCTACGGGGAGTTTGCGTTCGAGAAAATGACGCAGTGTTCAGACGGACATCTGTTCTGTAAAGAGTGCCTCGTGAAATACGCTCAGGAGGCCGTGTTCGGCTCGGGGAAGGTACACACACTTTGTTCTTCTCGCAGTTAGACATGACATGCTGACGTTGCCAGGAGACGTGTGATGACGGTGTGTGTGTGTGTGTGTGTGTGTGTGTGTGTGTGTGTGTGTGTTGCTGCAGTCGGAGCTGAGCTGCATGGAGAGCGGCTGCCCGTGCTCCTACCCGGTGTGTGAGCTGGAGAAGGTCCTGCCAGAGAACATCCTGTGCAAATACTACGAGAGGCAGGCGGAGGAGGCGGTCGCTGCCACCTGCGCTGATGAACTCGTGCGGTAAGTGTGTGTCTGTCAGTGTGTGTGTCTGTCAGTGTGTGTGTCTGTCATACTTAAAATGTATGAAAGGGTCTTAAAAAAGGTCTTAAAAGGTATTGCATACTTACTAAGCTCTATAAAAGGGATTGGTAAGGGAAGTGAAGTGTCTCCTTGTTGATTATGATATGCTTCTTGTGCCTGTGTCTCAAATGCAAAGCGTCATATCTTTCCCTCCGTCCTCTCTTTTTCCTTTCAGGTGTCCGTTCTGCACTTTCCCAGCGTTGTTGGACAAAAACATGTCTCTGTTCAGCTGCCCCAACCCTCGCTGCCGCAAGGTCAGTCACTTCTCTGTGTTTATTCAGGTCTTTTAAAGAGCCCACGTCATGCTTCTCCGGTTCTGACCCGTCCCCTTGTGTTATGAAGGTTTGTCTGCATGTAAACGGTCTGCAGAGTCAAACCCTCAGTACACCCTGTAGGGAGTACAACTCTAAAGGCCCGTCCACACAGCAGTGTTAAAAAAATCTTCCAACGCTTCTGCCCATTCACTTTGAACGGGGTGACGTCACTTTGCCTCGCTTTTCGCCGAACTGCATTGTGGGAAGCAAAGCGGAGATTTCCAGGCATCTCGGGCTGAGGTGGAAGCATCAGCCAATCAAATCCCATTTATGCAAATCTGACGGTACAAGCGCTAGCCAATCAAACCGCGTGTAAGCTGGGAGAGACATACCGCAGTTCATTTCTATATTCCTAACAAAATGGAGGAGAAATGAGTTATTGCGGGAGCAAATCACCCGGCTCTTTATGACCAGTCCCTCTTCACCTACCGGGATACAGACCGGAGGAACCAGGCATGGAGAGGTGGCAGAGACAGTGGGGGAAACTGGTAGGTTTTCGCCTGTTTAGGGAGTTTATATCCAGTGTACTTCGTCTTAACATTGCTAGCAGGCATAGACAGTATATTTAGCCAGCATGGAATGTAGCATAAAATAGCACCATAGACAGTAGTAGTTTTTTGCTTTGTATGTCGGGGGGCGGGAGATTCATGTGATTGGTTGTTGGTCGCGTTGCTCGCAAAAAATCCCCGAGCTTCAGACACGCCCACCTCCAAGATTTTTGTTAACGCTGCTGTGTGGACGTACCGTACAAAATACCGCCCCAAAACGCCTCGTTGGAGATTTCTCATGTTCTTCCTGGGCATCGCTACGTGTGAATACCCAGAGGCCGCACCCTCTGCCAGCCTTTCACGAAACAAAGCTTCCCAAACCTTTCAGAATTCATGCCGGATATGCTCAGCGTAGGGCGCTGAAGAACGATGCTGTTCCTACTTTGTTTGGACCAGCGGGAGATTCGGGTACACAACCTGTAAGCATTCAGTGTTGTTTGTGTATTTATGATGTTTAAAACAAACAAGGTATCTACCACGACTACTGTTTAAATGGATAAACGTTTTTCGGGCTGCTAAGTTGGGATCACGGAGAAATGCTCTCCACAGACGCGTGCTCACAGCGTTATATAAACCTTTTTCTTACTCGATATCAAGCCACACTTATTGTTTTTACTTCGGCTGTGAGTGTTTGTGTGCTCAGGATGAGTTTCGCTTGTTCTCGCTGTATCGCCAAGCCTGTCTGCTCCTTGCAGCAGATCGCAGCAGTGTGTGTGTCTGCGTGTGTGTGTGTGTGTGCGAGCAGCAACAAGCCTGTCAGCTTCTCGACCAATCAGAGCACACTGGGCTCACAGGGAGGGGGGCCGGAGCTCCAACAAGCCGTTTAGGACAGAGAGTGAATACACATACTATACAGAGATGCTGTGAGAAACCAATGTGAGTTTGGAAAATGGCACAATGTAAATCTATTCTAGTCGACCTCAACAATGGAATTATGATCAGTAGAAATGGCCATGACGTGGACCTTTAACACTTTCCCACGGTGTTGTGTTGCTACTGTGTTTCCTCGACACACAACGCAGGGTTCTTACGGTCATTGAAAACCTGGAAAACTCATGGAAAACAATATTTTTCCCAAAGTTTTGGAAAAGTCCTGGAAATGTAACTAAAGTTGCATCAAATATAATTTCTATTTTATCTAATTGCCGAAATAGTAATACTATAATGATAATAAATACTGTATCGTAATAATGAAACGTAAAATGGCATTTAACTGTCGAGGTATTTTGCTAGTGAGAGATTTGAGTTGCTTCAGCGCGTAGAAGCTAGTAAGCCTATTGGATTTGTTGTAGAGAGGCACGACATGTTTCAGATGCAGACCTTATTTTCCTGTTCCATGTTAAAATGTTCAGTGGTACCGCTGAGAAAGTAATTATTCAGGTCATGGAAAATGAGGTAAAGGTCCTGGAGAAGTCATTGAAAACCATTAGTGAAAAGGTGTATGAACCCTGACAATAACTGTATACGAATATGCCTCTGGCTCTCGCACAATACATGCATCCTCTGAGTTAAATCACACACTGTACAAAAGAGAGAACTGGATTTGATTTCAACATCATCAATAATTCAGTCCATCGTAAAAGCCCTGTGTGCGGCGTCCACTTGGCCGGAGATCACGAGTGAAGCCCAGACAGCAGGCGGACGGACGGACGCTGCGTCTCGATTCGGACACTTTCCTCCCTCCACTGCACTCCAACACGAAAGCGTCTCGTATCTCACGCTGCTGCCGTGCCCTCTGCAGAAGTCACGATTGCCGTTGTTCGCTAGCTTGATAGCAGCAATCATTTGCTGTACAGGCTGCTCAAACAACCCTATACAATCAATGCTGGGTTCCTTTTTGACGCTAGTAAACTAACGTCACTTTGATCGTGAAAACATCCCACATATATTATTTGTCTGTATAATGCAGTGTTCACCTTAGCCACTTTTGTTGCGTAGATTGCGATCGTTGCGATATAAAGTGTGTCACACAACTTTGAAGCTGTTCTGAGAACACCGCCTGGTTACTCGTGGAGTGGTGACGTATGTTTGTAAGCCTAACCACAAGTTATCAGCACATGGATCCAGCAAGAGTTCCCTTTTGGGTTTTACAATGTTTCAGAAAGTAAGATGTGTGGCAAACACACATGTGATACGAACACGTTTTGTTCAGCAGGATAATCTCCACATATTAACACCGCTCACTTACCGAGCGTAACTGCAACCACCAGAAGTAAAAGGCTAACGTTCGGCTATCGAGGAACGACAGCACGGTCACATGACTTCACGCCACCACCGCTAAGCTAAATGCGGCTAATGTTCGGCGTGATGACGTCTCATTGTTGTTTAACTTGTTCAGCTTGTGTACTTCAGAACTTACTTCAGGCATCGAACCAAAACATATTAAAGTAACATTGACTTAACACAAGGGAACCAGAAGTGCTAAAATGCTGACTAATGCCTGCGTTTTAGGACTCGTTCCTGCACGGCTCTATAGTGCGTGCGTGTTGCCATACTTGCTCGGGACTCACGTATTCCCTCCGAACAGAAACTAATCTAAATACGCGATTTGAAAGATGGACGAAGAGAGGATGAAACGGTTCCACGAGGCGAGGTCTCCACTCTCTGTTTATCTCCCGTCTCCTCCCTCTGTCTGAGGAATGCAGGGGGGGGCGATGCTTTGTGTCTGCCAAGGCCGTCCCATGGAAGCCTGTCTCAAATCTCCCGTTATATAGCAGACACACTCATATTCTCCCTCTCACCACGCCCTTCTTTGTCTCTGTGTCTCTTTTTGTTTCTGTTTTTGTGTCTCACTCGCTTCTGCTACACTAACACACACACACACACACACACACACACACACACACACACACACACACACATTAATGCTATCAATACATTCAATCATGGGTGATAAAAATTGAAAGACCTGCATCGAAAATATTATTTAAGTAAAAGGTTAATCACCAATGTATTTAAAGTAATGAAATACCCAATTTTAAATGACATTTAACATAAAATGGATGATTCAAGTTTGATTAAGGATCATATTATATAAGACATTATTTTAAAACCGTCTTCTACTTAACTACGAATAATTAAACCAACCAAAGCTCTAAGGTAAATGTAACCGTGTAAGAAAACGTGTCCATGGCAGACAGTGATTTGATCGTCTTATGCACGCTGTGGATCGTGTCGCCTCGAGCACTTCCCGTAAACCACGTTCTCCTTTTTAGTGTTTCTGATCTGTTTACAGACTTCTCCGCTAACGCACAGAGCTCTTCTGTCTCTTGTCAGTATAACGTTTTATTATTACATCTGCTGACTTTGTCCAGCCTGCGCTATTTCCTCTGGCATCTAGTTTGAGATCAACTGTATGTTGTGATGCTCCTGCTGTCCCTAATATTACTTTTTCTACATTTTAATGCTTAAAAATCAACAGAACGACACAATTTGTAGAACGGACTTGTCAGGTTTTATGAATCAGAAAGCGAGGGGAGAATGATTGCCCTGCTGTTCCCTCCGTTCACCTGTAGAGGGAGCCAGAGGTCTACAGTGTGTGTTGCTGCAGAGTCGCTGCAGAGCTGCATCCCGTCACACACACACTCACACACCCAACAATACAAAAAGACATGTTCCAGATCTCTGTTCTGAATGTCGTCAATCTGCAACCAGAAAGCCACAGATGTGGATCTCCTGGAATGAATGCATGTTGGATGTTGTTTACAGCATTATAGTGACTTTTGAGTTGAGAAGGAAACGAGGCCGGTGCTGTTTTGTGTAACAGAAAATGAACACAAGTGACTTCCTCTTCAAGTCATGTCGGAGTCTGAATCAGAAATACTTAATCCACCCGTAATGAGGAAATGAACAGCGAAGTGACGGGAAAATAAGAATAGCAGAATAAAAAGCATATTTTGTAATATGTAAGGTAACAGAAACGTATCACAAGTCACTTCCTCTTTTACATTTTGTAGGAATCAGGAAGTGAATCCTCTGTGGTTCCGTTTATGTTCTCAAGACGATCCGTTTTAGCTCTTATTTTTATGTTTATTTGACTTTTTGTTTCAGCATAAGCCCGGTTCAAGCTTGTGGTCAGGCTTCATTATGTAACTGACACACTTCCTGTAAAGCCCACCCGCCCTCTCCCCACACTGCCTTATGATTGGCCGGCTTTCCACTCCCCTCATGCTGCTTTTTGATTGACACTTCCTCCTTCGTTTCAAATGTGGTTCAGATGGAAATGACCCAGATTCTCCTCCCTCTCTCTCTCCTCTCCCCTGGCTCTGTCTGACCCCCCCCCCCCCCCTCCTGATAATGATTTCCACATGTGGTCATGAGGGCATTTGGACATCCTTGTTCCTCCAGTGTGATTGCTTCATGTGGAGGAATGTCAAAATGTATGCCAGATAAATCTGTGAGATCTCATGCATTACCACAGCTGCACGATGATTCCATTGCAGTAAGAGCCGCCTCCCCACCACAGCACGCGGAAAAAAATAACCACACCCGTGCACACTCGATGCAGCCCCCCCTCCCCCTCCCATCAGACACTCTGCAAGCTGCTTGCCTTATAAGGGCAGCTGCAGCCTGCACCACTGAAGAGTTACAAAGAAAAGGTATGAATGAAGGTGAGGAAGGTGATACCGGGTGGGGGGGCACCCAAGGGGGTGGGATGCAGTGAATGGAGGTAGAGACAAGATTCAAACTACGATACGATAATACTTTATTGTCAGATCAAGTCTGAAATCTTCAAAGGACAAGGAGAAATATTAAGACATGTTTGAAGAACATTCACCATTACACTGTGGACGTGTTCGAGACCCTCCAACGTACCTGGGGTGAACTCATTCCAGGACTGGCTCAGAAACAGTGCTTCAGTCTAAATGTGTGTGCAACCTTTTGGTCACATTTCAGCCACTCTCGCTTTATTGAAATCAGACACCCTTGTGGGGGGGGGGGGGGAAGCCACGCCCCGAGGAAGAGTTTCAGCTCGACGTCACCGGCTGTATTTTTAGCCGAGCTATAAGACCTCAGGTGTGTTCCTGCTTTTACAACAGCGTGTCAAACAAGGCTCACACACACACTCTGTCACTCTCTCTCTCCTGTGGTGTGACTCTGCCTGGTGTCTAGGTTACCACTAGGGGGCGGTCTTCCCCCGCTCTGCCTCCCGGGGCTTTGTCTGACACATGAGTCCGCTTTCTCCCCCTCCTCTACAGAACCACGTTTTACTGATTCATCACCAGAGTCTGTTTCATGGACACTCCCTTTAGGAATCCAAAAATGTGAACATAGCCTGAAAAATGTCTCCTCCTTTGCCTGAAGCTGCCACAGTTCCACTTTTAACGGACCTCGTGTGCCTGCGTAAAGTCTTTCCAAGCAAACCCCATCCAAATGCCAAGGAAAACTCCAGTTCCACACCCTCTGGCTGACCTTGCAAACACACACACACACACACACACACACACACACACACACACACACACACACACATCTCCGGGAGCTGCAGGCCTGAGATGACAGAATAACACACACACACACTGGCTGCAGGAAGTGGACGCAGAGGGTGTGTGTTTGTGACCTTTCCTCCCCAGGTTCAGGGTTGTCGTGGCGATGTGGATCACACAGCATCACCCGTCCCATGCCTCTTATTCAATATTAGGTGAACGGTTCAAATATTAATGGGGACACCACTTAGCTGAGGGTTAGCGAGGGAGGCAACCCCGAGCTAACGTGTCTGTGTGGGTGTTTCTCGCGTTGACACGGCGAAAGAGGATGGAGTTGCTGTTTCTAGGCAACCAAACAGTCAGCGGCGAGCCAATCTTGCTGCAGTCACTCACACACACACACATGCATACACATTTGCAGGGAGAGCCACACCTAGCTGTGCAAGTCTAAGACCCTGCAGTGGCAGCAGCGTATAGCGCAGACGATGGAGAATGTTCTTATTCAGCAGGAACTGGAGGAGTCAGAGGAGGGGCAGTCGGTGCGGGATGAATGAAATCTTAGTAATTGGGTGATATATTAAATAAATGAGTTGTTAACCTTGTTGATTTATCCATATGGCTTTTTTATATGCAAAAACCCTCAGTCACGTACGACTACATGTCCCACAATGCATCTCGTTTTGTGACATGCGCACTGAAGAGACTTGCAATTATTTGCCCTGGACTTCTGCTTTCAGACGTAGTTAATTACAAAGTTATTACCCTATCCAATAATAAGCCAATTCAGAGGCAATAATGTAATATAATACATTATTTTATATATATATTTATATAGTTACAACCGGCCCTTTGAGTGCAACCTCTATGCGAATGTGGCCCGCGATTACATTTAGTTTAACGTGTGTGTGTGTGTGTGTGTGTGTGTGTGTGTGTGTGTGTGTGTGTGTGTGTGTGTGTGTGTGTGTGTGTGTGTGTGTGTGTGTGTGTGTGTGTGTGTGTGTGTGTGTGTGTGTGTGTGTGTGTGTGTGTGTGTGTGTGTGTGTGTGTGTGTGTGTGTGTGTGTGTGTGTGTGTGTGTGTGTGTGTGTGTGTGTGTGTGTGTGTGTGTGTGTGTTTCACAACCACGAACGCCTGTTCAGCCATTGCTCGTTACAAGCTAACACGTATGAACAAATAAAATGCGCTAACTGCACTTCTGATACATCTGCTAGTCACCGATTTTGGTGAACCAAAGACTCCTGGTCTCAGTCACAGATGTTTCCGCTAAGGAAGAGAAGGATGCTTAAATTATGGTTTTCGGTTGAGCCGTGTGCCGCCGTCTTGATGCACGTTGTTTTTCACAGAGCAACCTAATGCTAGCAGCAGCAAATATAATTCTATTTTATACATCGTTTAAATCCTGTTTCTGGGATAACTAAATCTAAATACATTTTATGAGGAGATTTTACTGAAACAAATCGCTCTTCACTCTCTTCTTCTTCTGTGTCGTGTGTTCCTTCAGGAGAGCTGCAGGAAGTGTCACGTCCAGTGGAAGCAGCACATGGGGAAGACGTGTGAGCAGGTCCTGGAGAGAGACGAGATCGGCATGAGGGTGCTCTTGTAAGTAAACGAGACACACGGACGCTGAGCCGTCATATACAGACACCATAGGATTATACGTGTTATATTTGGGTCGAGGAAAGGTTACGAAACTCTTGATACATACATATAACGATGCTGCTAAGAGATCTATTGTTATAAATTAAGATAAGCTAAAATGGACCTTTTTTAATTCAGTAGTTTAAACGGCAACAGGGTAAGATTGGAATCAGGACGGCACACATTCACACAATTAAAGATTATACCAGCTTGCAAACAAGAACACATCTTGGAAGACGTTTCTCTCGATGTCCTCTCCACTCCTCACCCAGAGAGGATGCTGGGTAAGCTCAAAGCTCGGTTTCACGGACAACAGTGCAGGAAGTGGAGAGGCCGGCTGCTTCCTGTGGCCCAGGAGGCACACGGGCAGTACTTCCTGTTTTGAGCCCAAACACAGATCTTCTTACTTCCTGGTGCTGAAAGAGACAGGAAGTGTTCTGGTAGAAACGTCAGAGCAGCTGACGGTTTCAACGGGACAGAGGAACCTCATATAATCCCTTAAATGCAAAGAGCTGAAGGCGCATCAGTGGACAGACAACAGAGCTACAAGAGGGGGTCCGCGGGGTCTTAAAAGTATTAGAAGTTGATGAATCAATTTAGCGAAAATTAAGTATATTAAAAAGTATTAAACGGCATTTTCCAAGGTATTACATTGTGTAGCTTGTTTTCACTAAGTATATAAATGGTCCAGAGAGGTTGTGTTCTACAGTCTGCCTGAATGTAATCATGGCGTAGGTGTGTAGTGTGGTTCTGTAGTTTATTGATGGCTTCCCGTTGGGTTTGACGTCATCTGAACAGGACATCGCACGCTCACTGCTTGATAGCGTGAAGGTCCGTTTACGCCGGGTGTTAAACAACGTCGTTATGGGGAAATGCAAGTCTGCGTCCAAATGGTTGGAAGATAAGGAGGAAGGACCATCAATACTGTATAGTCAATGTGAGGTGAAGTGTGTCGCCAAGGTAACCGGTTAGAACTCGAAGTGGCGATGAGGTCTTACAATGTACGGAAAGGGTCTTAAAAAAGGTCTTCAAAGGGATTACATGTGACTTCAGGATTCCTGCAGACACCCTGCTTTTATATAAAGACCTTTATATTTTAAATCAGTGGATTCTTCGTGAGATTCACTGAAAGGAAGTGCCAGAACACTGAAATGAGAAATGTGTCGTTTACCTCCAGATATCCGAGTTCTTCACAAATAAGATTACTCGAGTCATGAACGATGAAAACTCGAATCAAAATAAGTATAGACGGAATAATAGAAGGCGCGGTTTTGAGCCACATCAAAGGAAATAGGACTAAAAACGAGAGATATAAATCACAAGAATATCATATACATTATTTGATTTAATAAAAGGCAGCAAAAAAAAAGTATTTCACCTTTATTTCAAATGAGTGTTGCGGCTATACCTCATTCCACACGTTTCATGTGTTTGCCTCTGACTAACTTTTTGTTAATGCCTACAAGGAAAACAAACCTGAGCTCCAGATTTTAAATATCTCACTTCAAGAAACACAAAGACGACTGAGACATGCAGAAGAAGGACGTTTATCCGTCATGTTTTTATTTAGCGTCTCCTTTATTTAGATGAAAGGAATATAAAAAGTTAGAAAACTGCCGCAACTATTCACATCTTGCACTGCACTGTAACTTTTATTCATGTATTCATGTTTTATTATCTTTGCTTTTTAATGTTTCTAATGTTTTTCATTTTTGTAAAGCACTTTGAATTGCCTTGTGTTGCAAAATGCTATAGAAATAAAATGGCCTTATTCATTTATCTCCCCTCTGTCCCCAGTGAGGAGCGCATGACGGCGGCCCGGGTGAGGAAGTGTGTGAAGTGCGCCACGGGCCTGGTGAAGTCCGAGGGCTGTAACCGGATGTCGTGTCGCTGCGGCAGCTTCATGTGTTACCTGTGCAGGGAGCCCATCACCGGATACAACCACTTCTGCCAACACGCGCGCTCGCCCGGCGCCCCCTGCAGACACTGCCGCAAGTGCTCGCTCTGGACCGACCCCACGGTACACTGACACACACACACACACACACACACACACACACACACACACGCGCGCTCTTATTTTGAAGGATAACATTACTCATTCATTCCCTGTAGAGTGGTGGAGTGACAACCCATAGGTTGCATCCCAAGGGCTGCTCCCCTAAAAGCCAATGGGATTGGGAGTCACTCGATGGGAGTATTGCAAACGATTCCGATCTACGACTAGCACACATTTAAGATACTTACACGTTTTGTTCAGCAGGATACTCTCCACATATTAACCACCTTTACAATAGTTAAAGCATAAATGCAATCTCTAGATGTCGAAGGCTAACGTTAGGCTATAAAGGAACTGCATCACGGTCACATGACTTCACGTCACCGCCGCTAAGCTAAAGGTGGCTAATGTTTTGCATATTTTATGCCCTCGAACAAAACGTAAAATCTCTTAAACTCTTGTTAACCACAGAGCTGATCGAAGGCGTCTCACCAAGAACACGTTGACTTTGAGACGAGGGAACGAGAGACGCTAACTCATTTCCGGGTTTCAGACTCATTCCCGCGCCACTCTATTCCTTGTGTTGCCCTCTCACAGATATGCTCATTAACTCTCGCTGCACTGTGACCCTGACCATCTGATTCTGTGGTCGCCCACGGTTACCTGGCTGCAGTATCCCTGGCACCCAGAAACCACAATTAGTCCCCGAGCTGTTAATGAGCTGCAGACAACCCAGAAACTCCAGAGAGGAGCCAGCAGCCAGTCTCCGGGCGCAACGCCAAGAACAGATAGATCAAACTGCCGACCGCAGGGCCTTCATTTGATTATTTAAAAGGTTTTCGTGTCAAGAGTGAGAGTAGGAAGATCTGACTCATCTAACTAGCTTCATGTTGGCATTAAAGTGTATTTCATTAGGCTACAAATACATACATATTGGGGCTGAACTGAATAGTTCAAAGCTTTATTGCCTCTCGATCGACTTTGAAATATGTTATGTGTGTTATAGTTTGTGTAGAATAAGATTGGAGTCGTAGCTGCATAATATCAATATCCACCGATGTGATCCAAACCATTACAATTTATTTTGCCGTTTTAGCATTTAAAAACAAACATTTTAACTATTGTCGAAATTCTGTTTGCCCTCTTTGTCGCACACAAGAAAAGGAACACAATATGACAACAGACGAGCATCAATAGCAGACGAGCATGTTCGATTCAGCTCTGGTTTATTGGGACTACATAAGCATGTTGTTATGACTAGCTGCAGCACCCCCCCCCCCCACAGAAGCTCTGACCTCGCATTGTTCGGCGGACACATCAAGCCCGCAGCTAAACGAGCACTATGTTGGCTGGAGCTCTTGTATATCTGCGTTACCAGCTTCAGGCCTATCTGCCTCGGAGCGTGGCGATGATGTTTCTGTTATTACCGGGGAACAGCCAGAGTTTCATTCACTCTCATAATGTTGATGCCGTTTTTGTCCGATTGGAAATATGAACAAGTTCCGTGTTTTTGTTTTTGCAGCAAGACGACGAGCGAATCATTCAAGTGATCCAGAAGGAAGGCGAGGCCGAGCTGAACAAGAAGAGCTCCGGTCAGTCGAGAGTCTGATGCTCGCTGGGAACTGAAATCTATTCACAACTGATCTGTTTGTTTGTCATGTTTGTTTTTCTTAAACTGATCGTTGGCAGGGACATGTTGCACCGTTGCATTATTGTTCTTTGTCTTTACAACAGTATTTATTTATAAAGTCTTATAAACAGGCAGCCGAGTGCTTCCTGTGTTTGGGTTGTCTCAAAGTGTTTGTGGAAAGAAGGCGAAGGAAGTCTGACATCAGCTAGAAAACCGGACAGGAAGTCCTTTACTAACCCCCCCTTGTTTCTTCTTCTTCTTCTCCTCAGATAATTCGGGGAAGCGGGTCGGCCCCCCCCCGGAGCCGATCACCGAGGTGAAGCGACCCAGAGTGGGCCCGGCGGCAGAGGACCCCGTCCCGGCCCCCCCCCCTCACCCGCTGGCAGTCCAGGCTCCCCTCTTCGTCCCCCCCCACGCCCAATTCCCCCCTGCTCCTCCACCGCAGGGCAGGATGTTCCAGCAGGTGATTCTACCCAGACTGCCCCCGGTCCCCCTACGTGCCCCTTCTACCACACCTGGCCCCCATGAACAATAACAACAACAACCATCACCACCACCCAAACCTTCCCGTACACCCGCCTCTCCCCCAAAACATGGACATGATGGACCTGCCGATGCACTACGGCCCCCCCCACCGCTACTACAGACGCTTCTAACACACTGCTTCTCATTTCAGTGCCGTTTTCCACAATATTTTGTATCGATTCCAGCAAGCATCAATGTGTATTCCCAGTTTATACAGATATTTTTGAGAACATAATTTAAAAAGAAAAGAAAAACTGTTAGCATTCCCTTCTCAATCTTTTGTGTAACAGGTGTGAGACCACACCGTTTTCGAATAAAGAGTTCTGTTAACGTTGGGTTGAGTTTCCAGTTCATACGAGTTGTACTTTTTAAAGAGGACACATTCTCCTCATGTCCAGGTCCATATTGTGTGTTGTGTCTCTACTGGGACATGTCTCCATGCTTTAATGTTCAAAGAGCTCTTTATTTTTCTCATACTGCCTGCACCTCTTTTCACCCTCTGTCTGAAACCAGAGCCCAGTCTGCTCTGATTGGTCAGCTGGCTGGCTCTGTTGTGATTGGTCAACCGCTTAGAGATGTCCCGCCCCTTAGCCTGTCACGTACAATGTGTTGGAGCGCTAGCCAATAGAAGCGTGAATGTTCCATAGTTATTTCACCATGTTACCGAAGTAACCAAAGGGGTCCAATGGAGGCGTTGCAGGTGGGGGGGGGAGTGTGTGGGAGAGAAACTCCCTCCCTTTGCAGACCATATTTATGCACATAAACCTACAACACACAAAAAAGCATATTCGGGCCCCTTTTGAATGTTTTCGCTATTTACAAAAAGCTAAATATCCTTTCTTGCTTCTTATTACCTTTCTGCGTCCCTCTCTCCCCTTTGTCTCTCTCCCCCCCCTCCCTGCGGAAAAAGGGGCTGAGTCATGATAACTGAGCCCTCAGGCTATGAACCAATCACATGACAGAGCGGGTGCTTTCCGCCAATCTATGCTTAGCAACAGCCAGGCTTTGTGATGTTACCGAGAGAGGAGACTTCTTTGTTCAGCCAAGTGTGCTGGTGTGACAAATCATTTTGCTACACACACACACACGCACACACACTCACAGCCTCTTGTTTCTGCCTGCAGACTATAACGGTGGCTCAGCGAACCCCCGTTATAGCCCTGGGGTCCTAATGGTTTTAGTCATGGGTGGTACCAGACGGTATGTTGTGTATGAGAGCCAGAATTAGACTTAATCAGATTCAGCATCTTCTAACACCAGCCGAGCCCTCGTGAATGAGATGATGTGTATTTAACAAAGACACAGGGGACATGAGGAGGCTTCCATAAAGTCTATAAGTATATAAATGGCATTTTGAGACAGTTACACTTAAAGGGAATATGATTTACTGTGTACAGTGCACAGTGTTCATTTGTGTAAATCAAAAGACAGTTAACGGCCTCTGAAGATGGAATAATAACACCAGAGGTAAATATTTTGGGGAATAACCTAAACAATTACCACAAAGTCAAAAAACACGCAACACTCAGGAGATTTAGTGCCGCACATTAATAAAGTCAAGAGTAAATGAGACTCTATGGGATGTAGGCTACTTAGTGCTCAATGCTAATGTCTGCTGACAATGCTAACATGTTGGAGTTCAGCAGGTATGACATGTTCCCCGTCTTAGTGTAGCTCGTTAGCATGCTTCATGATCAGCACTAAACACAAAGTACAGCTGAAGTCTATATTGGAGGTCATTAACTAAAGTATTGAGCAATAATACAATTAAAACCTGATGGTGGTATTTAAAGGTCAGTTGATTACAAAGTAATTTTCAACGGGAGACAAAGCAATCCATTCAATAGTTGTTGACACATTAAACTGAAAACCAACAAAGTCAGCCTCATGGGGAACATGAAAATCTAATCCAAATGTCACCGCAATCTGGAGCCACAACTGGTTGTTTAAACATTTCAGGCTGAACCAACATTTGTATCCATTGAGCCACACAGCTAGTAAAGACACAAATAATGAGACTTTTAATCTTCCAAAAACACTGGATCGTTCACTTAATGCAATACAAGTGTGTCTTTCATTAGGCCCTCCCGTCAGGTAAACACCAATGTTCTTCAAACTCTAGTGAACACAGCATTTATGTTGGAAAATTCCATTTGTCATGCAAG
The DNA here is from genome assembly GCF_902827115.2 of Pseudochaenichthys georgianus. NCBI lineage: Eukaryota > Metazoa > Chordata > Actinopteri > Perciformes > Channichthyidae > Pseudochaenichthys > Pseudochaenichthys georgianus. The sequence continues at coordinate 30,949,118 of NC_047510.2, forward strand.
CTGAAGCAGAACTAACTCATGTCTTCACTTCTCATGACATCTCAAATCTCTGTTGACATTTCTGCCAGCTGTTTTACCCATGATAATTCCAGTGATAACTGATTTTAAAGGTGAAATAAGTTCACGTTACACTCTGTATGAGTGCCTTTGACTCCCTTGACTGCCGTAAAATACACGGTGGCAGCTCAGCTGACTCTAATCACCCTTATTTACACCCTGACCTGTGACCTATCACCCTGACTGTCCATTGCCGCTGTCCTGCAAGCTGCAACACAAAAAGGACAACGGAGTGATGAGCCTGAATACAATTACGCCTTTCTCAAAAACCATAAAATAAGTGTTTTATCCTTTTCCAGCCCTAAATCCTTGAACCCACCCCGGAGCGCTCCAGACGAGCGGGTCATGGATTACAGGCGGAGAGCATTACAGAGTATTATCTGCTAATGACTCATTTAATTCAAAGAACAAAAGGACAGGCTTAACTGATGCGATTAGTCTCAATAAAGGAGGCTTCTGACAATGCAATGCTGTCACTCATCAACATAGAGTAGCCGACCCACTCACTCCCAAAAAATACATATTAATTGTAGGCTATGCCGTAAAATGGAGATTGACTGACGTTTTAGAAGCTTGCTAGAGGAAGTTGAACAATTTTACATTGCTTTTTAGGATTTTAAAACATCTTATCTGAGGAGGCTACATCTTTGTTATTACATTTGGTACAAATATTTATTGGAAAAAAAGGTATTTACCCATTAGTTTGATACATGAATTACATTCTCATCAGCTTCTTCTACTTTGTGTTTCGTGCTAATTAGCAAACATGCTAAAAAGCTAAACTAATCAATATGCCAGCATTGTAGCTTGTTAGCATGCTAACGCTAGCATTTAGCTTAAAAAGATCTCAGAACTGCTAGGCTGTAGGGTTGCCAACTCTCACGCATCTGGCGTGTGACACACGCTTTCACCCTCAATCTCACGCTCTCACGCTGCCCAAACTATTCTCACGCCAAAAACAAGAATACCGAAGACTAGAAACGGTTTTGAAAACTTTTGTCAGGTAGTGATCGTCTTCTCAATAGAACATCTTTGATAATGTCTTCTGGCCAATCAGAATCAAGATAACGGCGTGGTGTTGTTGCAGGAAGTCCCGACGGAGAATACTTTTGCTGTAGTACATCTATACATCTATACAACATTACGTGTTGATAGAAATCAACACGTAATGAAATAAGACCCCACGGTTTGATGATTGATGTGTGGGCTGTCTTTCATGTTGACACACAGAACAATGGGGGCTATCCACCCTTATCCACAATGTAAAGTAATTAACACAGCTTCTTCCCTCTTCTCTCTGTGAGGAGCAAGCAGCAGGTTCAGCTTTCAGAACAAAGTAACAAAAAACTAAAATGGCATTCATTTGTTTAAATATGTTGTGTAGTAATAGATGTATTTATTTTTCTTCTCAAGAGAGTACCAGAATGTGTATTTTATGTTAGTATTTCAAAAAATCTCCTGGGGGAGAATCCCCCCAGACCCCCTACAGGGGTTGGGCTTTCAGCATGTCAGCTCTTTCACCTGTGGGGAAGTTGCAGGATTGGCTCCAGGTCGCCCTTTTTATTTACTACAAGACAAATGTGCCTTTTTATTTCATACAGTTCAATTTGGATGGAAACAGGGAAATAATCTAAACCTCACGCGTGGCGTTTCACTGTCAAGGGGAGCGTGTATGTAATTACATTGCAAATACAGACTTCACCCCACCACTGTATGGGTTAGCCCTACCATAGATTACCCAACACAAATACTCTCTGGCAACTGCCGACCCGTATTGCGCAGATCTAAGATCCAGTAGAAATGATAAAAAAGTAAAAGTCTGCTGCTTGTTCTACTAGGCCAAAATAGTGTGTGTTAATTAATATGTTTGGCAGTTTGGAGTAAGTCTGTAGATTTGTTTGTGTCTGTGTGTTTCATGTATAGGCCTCTCACGATAATTAATTTTGTTGGATATTGTCGGCACCGTTGTATGACCATTTTAGACCCCTGACATAATGATAATATATAATAATAATTGAAGTACATCCTTTCGAACTGCTAGTCACATCCTCATGTAAAAGGAAATGTATCGAGTTCATTTTTATTTATCGTACGATAAGTCAATTAATTGCTTATCGCGACAGGCACACAATAAAACAGTGGAAACAAACATGTGTTTGACTTTCATTAGTGAATGAAACGTTGTGCCCTTTATAGTCTGTGTCCAATTTTGTGTATTTGTATATATTGTATATATATCCTATATCCTATATATATGCTAAGGTCCCGCTGCTGACACGATAGCAGTCATTTAGTGCGCATATGTGTAATTAAACCCATGATATCAAAATCTCACTCCAGCCAGGTACCCAAAGTTGGCAACCCTGCTGTAGGCTAATATTTGAACTCTTTATTTTTCTTTTATTCTAATTATGGATCACTGATTTGAACATGCTGGGTAACATGATGAAATGCAAGCATAGGCTACTGTTTAAACCAATGTAACCATATATTTCATATCTCTGTTGTTTTTGTTGTTAGCAATGTTAGCAGTATGAATTAGCTGGACTACTTTATGGTTAAATTAGGTTCATACGTTTTTGATCAATGTGGTGAAGTAAGTTGAGTTGTTTGAAGTTGCAGACATTCCCTTCAATTGGGGAAGCCTATATATATTTACAAACAAATGCAATTACTTATTGTATGATTGAGTATTTTAACCAAATCACCAACAGCTATGTTTTTCTAATGTTTGTTAAGCTCCCTTAACTCATTGTGCATGAAAGGTAGCTTATCTGCATTGCACTTCAACTGCCTTATCAAGACATGAATAGTGTAGATCAGTAAAATAACACTGTTCCCAATTGAAACAGCTAAACAATAAATGCTCAGCCCTTTCAGTGAATAGCTGGTGTGGACCTGATGCCCACAATGGGTTTTTGTGAGACACATTGTAAATATGCACCAGACATGACCTGTAGCTCTCTTTGGTCACCTGAGAGACAAACAGCACTGGTTTATCTTCCCGCTTCTGTGATTGTAACACTGGGTTGAACATACACTGTGGCCCTTTCTCATTTCATCAAATCCCCCTCCTCGACTCCTCGACTCCTCTGTCCTCCGGTAGTGACCCGGAAATGAATTTTAACGCGCCATGTTGAAGGACATCTCATTTCTCTAAATGCACGTCGAGGACCGAGCATCGAGCATCGAGGAGCCTCTCTGGAGGAGCTATAACCGAGGATACACTGATGGCTCCTCCACGGCTTCTTCGCGGATGCATTTCCGGGAACAGAGATGTTTCAAAGAGGCGTGACGCACGGCCGGACTTATCTCAGCCAATGACAGCTCTGCATGCATCCCCTGGATATTATTTTAGAAACTGCTTTCATCGTGACGCGATGTTTACAGAGAGAACAGCTGTGAGGTCCTTGCAGAAAGCAGAGCAGTGTGTATAATATATATCACTCAGTATAACAGGCCTACTCTCTTTATTTGCTTTAGTTTAGTAGATATCTACAAACAAAGAGTCGATATTTTTTCTAAAACCATTCAGTGCTTCACATAATAAAATACACAACAGCTGTAGCCTGATTATGTGTAGGTGTGTGTGTGGTACAGTGCGTAGATGCAGCGGACAGACAGGTCTCAGTTGGTTTGGTGTCCTCTGCTTAACTTGTAATACTTGTAAATAAAACTTTTGGCCCGTAATTTATTTTCCTCATTGCAGCGACCAGAGAGGGGGGGGGGGGGGATATATCCAGTCTCTGATATTGTTACGTTATTATGAATGCTCTGTTTGATTCTGAAATTGTATATATTTATATAAATATATACATATATATGTGTGTGTGCGTGTCCGCATCTGTAGCCTGTTATTGTCTCATTATACCGCACTGTGAATGAATCAAAGTAAATATATAAGTCATCATGAACACATCTGTCCATCAGACAGAGGGCTGCTGCCTCCTGTCATCATTAATGGACGTCTCTTTAAAATGACCGCTCAGAGGAGAGGAGTTCTCATTTCTCTAACCGCCTGCTGCTTCCCCTCCTCTCTCCTCGGTTCCCCTCCTCGGCTCCTCCGCTCGCATCTCCTGTGGGCGGGACTACGTCTCGAGGATAGGAGTCGAGGAGGGGAGTCAGAGAAATGAGAAAGGGCCTGTGTCGTCCAAACCCAAGCGGCAAACTCTGGGGAACAGCCGGGAAGCCAATACGGAAGTGCCACACACTGCAGTTCATACATGGGCCGCTAGGGGCTGGCTGCAGAAAGGAGCAATTTCCATAGACCTCCATGTTAAAATGCCCAACTTTACAGCAGAAAAAAACAGTTTCCTCTTTTTTTCGTGTTGCACAGCACGATTTTAAAAGCAATGTATTTCTACTGGTAATGTGTTTTGTGCCTGCAGCACGTCTTTTTCTCCGGTCGGATCGTGGAAGACCGGAAGCTGTGTGGTTCATAAAAGCATGTTCTTACTCAATATCAAGCCACAATTATTGCTTTTATTTTAAATCGTATAATTTCGGACTTTTGTTGCCGTCTGTGAGGAAAATAAATGGGGCTCAGAGCCTCAGAATACTGAAATCTGTATTTTTAAAATATTTTTTTCCTTCTAATTTGTTGACACTTATGTATGTTGCCTCTGCTGCCTGGTCCATAAGGACTGCTGTGTCTGGCAGCATTCGCTCCCCAGACGGTCTCCGCTGGCACTGTTTGAGTATGTTATTGTTTGTGTGTATCTTTAATGAGTGTGTGTATTTTTTTAATGAGTGTGTGCTTTTACAGCTGTGCCTCCAGCACAGATGCTCATACAGTTTGTAAGACTTTTAATACCTGCTGCTGATAGTTAAACACTAATATTCTCTTACATATTATTTGTATTGTGATTTATCACAGTGGATACCAAAAGTATTACAAAACAAAAAGTATCTACAACAAATATAAGACATATTTACACATAATGTAGAAATAAAATAAGGGGAAGGGAAAAAGAGGAGAGGTTTATGATAAACACTTACATTGATAGTCATTTATTGGCCTTTACACCATGATCAACATGAAGATTTCCACTTTAGTATTTCAACATTTCCTGGAGTGGGACATTTTCACATCAGAAATATATAATTTTTTAGCATCGACCCCAGGCTTTCACTCGGAAGATTTTTGTACCTAAAAACCTTCACAAAGGTTTTAAAATAAAGTCTTTATCACCATTAGCTCCACTGCTCTGATTGAATGGAAATAATTACATCTGGGGAACAATAAAATCTAACATCTGGAGCAGCACTTAAACCCGGATCACTTGCCTAAGGCTGGACTGGCACCCAAATTGTCATTGTTAGCATGTTTGCAAGCTTACGTTTCTAAATGCTGCCAGGAGGGGAATGCATTGACTATGTGCACTTTATTTTGAAAGTCAAGACATGTCTACATTGTTCAAATGTGACACAGCACGCTAAAAGTGCCCTCTGTGTCTCTGCTGTTTAATCTGTCATATTGAATCAACCTGCTATTCATCCTGCAGAGACCCGTGTTGCTCCTTCTCTTCCTCTAAAGAGATTAGTGACTGACCCGTTGACCCACTGCCGGGCCACGTGAGAGATGGAGGAACACGAGTGGATGTCGATTTGATTACAGGGAGGAAAAGCCTGCAGAAACACACACACACACACACACACACACACACACACACACACACACACACACACACACACACACACACACACACACACACACACACACACACACACACACACACACACACCCTCTGCAGTTGGTGGAGGAATATGGGGGCAAAGATTGTGAGTAGTTCAGCAGAAAATGGCCTTGTACTGTTCTGATCAAAGGCTGACATCCACCCTCCTCCTCCTCCTCCTCATCTTAACCCCCACTTAAGCTTTACTCAACCCCTACCCACCCCAAACCACACACAAGCCTCATAAATAGGCCTCCATCGGCCCACATTTTGCATGTAATGAAGCTTTTTTCTTTTGTGACATTTCTAGACCCTGACAACGCCACACACTCTCGCCTCTTTGATTCATCTGCCAGCTGCTGTTTCCATGGTAACAACAGTTGAGGTGTAGGGAGGGTTCAGATGTGTGTGGAGAGAGCGGCCATTTTGCAGTCTCTCCTCCCTTAACCTCCCCCCCCCATTTTCCCTTTCCATTTGTTCCTGGGGCGTCGTTGTACCCACTAACCACTGCACCCATTCCTGGGATCTGGGTCATAGTTTGTGTGACTCATCTTTTTCAGCAAAAATGGTTCCAAGAGAAGGAGGACGGGGGGAAATGGGGAGGAGAAAAAGTATGAGGGATTGAGGGGAGGATGATTAAAGCAGACAGAGAGAGAGACAGAGGGAGAGACAGATTAAGTGGGAAGGGGAGATGTGGGAGATTAGGTAGAGGGGAAGTATGTGTTTGTTTTGCTATGTTGGGTGTTCCTCTGGGATTAGAGACCTGCTCCATCATTACATTACCTCCATGGATGTGTGTTAATGTGTGTGAATCTTTAGAGGGGGGGGGGGGGGGGGGGGGGGGGTAGTGCCCTTTCTCTGCAGCAGAATAAATATTTCAACACAAAGGCTCCATTCAGGAGACAGGGAAAAAATGTGTTTCCATATAAACTATGTGTGTGTAAATGGGACAGCACATGGAGCCGCTGTGGTCAGACACTGGCAGGAGACCAAGAGTAAAGCGCTGTGATTAACTGAGAAATGTGCCGGGGAAGAAAGGGCCGCCGGTTATACATGTTGTATTCAAGAAAAACTAGGATGCATACATTTTCTTTCATTTTACATACTGAATACCTACAGGAACAGTGTTTGTGATAACAAAGATTAGCAACCCTTAAACTAGTCTAGTTTACGTTTTGATTATGTCCATGTGTTTAAATATTTTTGAATGGAGGCATAAAACAAAATAATTAAAGTGTGAGGAATGAATTAAACAGTGTTTCTCTGCTCCAACGTGAGCAAGCAGTAAGCTAGTTAGCCAGCCTGCTGTTTGGCTAACTAGTTTACCGTTTGCTAGCATGTTTGGCTAACTAGCTTACTGTACTGCTTTCAGAAGTAACCTTTGGAGTTATTTCCAACGACAAGGATGATTTAATACTTCATGTATACCTCTTGTAACATTACAAACTGAACAAACGTTTTGAAATGAGAAAGCCAAGTAACAAAATAGGGTTGTTTTACAAAGAAATAACAGTAAACTGTCAATATTTTCTTACTAACTGTAATACTAGTTAATACTTTTACTAAACTAATATTAACTAACCTAATAGCCTACACTGCAACATTATCTGTCTTTATTTTAATGTTTCTTTGCAGATAATAAAGTGGTGATGCTATATTAGGCCAAGAAATGTATCTTTAGCTTCCGTTTTTAATGCAAAGTCGTAGACATTATGCAAATATTTAGGACATCTAGAAATATGACAAAAACATTACAAATCTAATTGGACACAAGTTTTATACTCAAAAAGCTAATAGCCTACTTAATCGATTTGTTTGATCCAGCTGATAACATAGTGACAGTTTTCATTTCAGCAAATACAATTTACAATTATGTGTAATATGTAAACATGATTATTGCTAGTTTTATAAGGGGACAAAAAGGACCGAAACGCAATTAAAGAGACGTGAAGCGTTCCAAATCCCAGTTTTATTGGTCGTTGGATTTCAGGTGAACCAATGGCACAAGAGAGGTTAATCCACAATATCAAAAAAATTATACAAAATAATACAAAAGAAGTTCCAGTTATACAAAGCAAAGATGTGGATTCATTTCTTTTCTTCCCTACTGCCCAAAAAAGAGTAAGGCACAGTCATTACCACATGTTTACCCTTCCACATCCGTTTGTCTAAGCCTTGGTCTCTGTTACCTCGTTTTCTCCGAGGACAAACGCTCCTTTTTATTCGCTTGAGATTCCCAACCCTTCATGCAGAAAACGCTCCAAGAGAATTGGACGGAGTTGGTGAGGAGCCGGCTACAATCATGTATTATTTCATGGGAGTACAATGATTGGTTTTCCATTCTGATTTACACATCAGAGGAATGATTAACGAGGAAGAGGATGATGTGGGGAGACAGCCCAATAATTTACGTCTTTTTACGGAAATCATTAATGTGTTTATGTGGAAAGCAGAAGGGTGGAGAATCAAAGACCAATGCATTGTGCTACACGACTGCATAACAGACAATTCAGTTAAATAGATGACAAATTATTCAAAATCTGCTTCTTTTCTCTCTCTTTTTTTTTTGAAACGTATCCCTTCCTCACCGTCATCGAGGAGTCAGGAACAGAAAAAAACCCAACAAAAAACAATTTGGTCACATCTCTACTTCAGACAGAAAACTAAAGAAGCAGCAGATTTCAGATATATATGGCAAGGCTTTCAGCTGCAGGGGCAGCAGAAAATCACCGTCTTTTGGTGAGAGATGCTCGACTTTATTAATATTTCACGAGTTATAACAGGAGTGAGCAGCACCAGGTTCCAGTTGCGCGCGTGTATGTGTGTGTAAGAGATGATGGTCTGTTATCTTGGTCTCGATAAAGGCTGAGGTGTAGGTTTGGTCGAGGGATTCAAAAAGAAGCTTTCATCAAAAAAGGGTTTATAAATCATTTCACTCCAGTTGCAATAGCTCCCTACTGTATCCATGATAATGTCTGTGCCTTGGACGTAGAAAAAGAAATCCAACTGTGTATCAGGGAGTGTTTTTTCTGTCATATAAACATACAGTATGTGACTGCAACATTTGCTATTTTTAATTTATTTATATTGTTTTCAGGACAATAGGTTTAGTGTGTGAAGAAGAGGGGGGGAAGGGTAAGTGTTTTAACTTCCTACATCCCGTTTGGTCCAGGAAATCCCCCCGTGGTGACCAATGAGAACACAGCTAGATAACAACACAGGAAACTGGTTTACATTTAGTTATTTTTTACAGATGAGATGAATAAAGGGGTTAAACCCGTCTTCGATATCTTTAATTATCAGCTCCACTCCAGTTATATCACATAGGGCCTGGAAAAACACAGACAAAGAAAAAAATTATGTTTCTACAAGAAGCTTTCCCACAAACAGACTCACCGTCTCCATCTTTAAAATCCAGCTAACAGGAAGCAGATTTCCTCCGGTTGGTGGATCTGTTTTTGGGAGATTAGATCAGGGAGAAACAGATGTTCTGGGGCGGGAAGGAGGGAGGGACGACATCAATCGTAAGGCGAGGAGGGAGCGAGTGACAGGTTTGAGCAGCGAATCAGATCGGACAAAAAAGTGCACGGCCCCACGGTAAATATGGCAACAGATAAAGGTTGGCGCTGGGAAAAGGGAAGGAAAGGGAGGACGAGAGAAAGGAGTGTCTCCTTCCTGTTCTCTCTGTGCAGTTCATTAACATATAAAGTCATAAGTATCATAATATAAGGAGCGAGGAGGGGTTGGTAGGTAGATGTATGATGGGGTTTGTGCTGCGTCGCCACACTTTCAATTCATTCCTCAGCATCGCAGCAGATCCCTCAGTATTCCCACAGTGTGGCGGTCTCCAGGTCGTCAGCGTTGGCCTTCAGGACGCCGGCGTGGTCGCCGCGGAGATACTTGCTGTCGGTAACATGGCGGATGGCCAGCTTGTTGTAGTCGCAGAACTCGAAGAGGAAGTCAACGGGCGTGTCGCTGCTGCTCACCACCGACTGCTCGTTACCCACCATCCAGTATTTACCCGTGGAGTCTGCAGGAGGAGAGGAAAAGGGTTTGAGAAAAGGTGGCGAAGATAGATAGTCATGTTTGCAGTGAGTTGCAAGGATGACGATTTGTGTAGGCCAACCTGGAAGCTGGTATTGCAAGATCTCCCTCAAGAAATAACAATGGGATTTTTCCTTGTGATTTTGGAATATATAAGATCTGTGGCAAACACACGGACACATTTGATCCAACAGGATATACTCCACATATGAACACCACTTTTATAATAGTTGAAGCTTAAAGGTGGGGTAGGTAAGTTTGAGAAACCGGCTCGAGATCGCTAGAATTTGAAAATACACAACCGGAGAAAATCTGCCACTTCCTTATAGAGCCCCTCCTCCAACACTCACAAAGGCGCACATGACCAATGAGGGCACGAGATAAGTGTGTGCCCCGATGGAAGGCTGACAGGCAGGTAGGCCATCCAGTTACTTTAGCCGGCCCGGCTAACCGGATTGGTTGTACTTTTTACAGTATTACGGCTTCTACAGATGACATTTTTTCATGGATTTTTTGTCAAAGCACTTCAGATATTCATTGCTATCGGGATGTTAAGAGCATTCCATGGAATATAACAAAAAGTGTATCTCGAGCCGGTTTCTGAAACTTACCTACCCCACCTTTAAGTGCAATCGCCTGAAGTAAAAAGCTAACGTTAGGCTATAAAGGAACTACAGCACGGTCACATGACTTCACGTCATCACCGCTAAGCTAAAGGTGGCTAATGTTCAGTGTGATGACATTTATTAGTCTCATTTAGTTTTGTTAGCAACTGTGGTTTTACGACACATAGAAACGTCAGATGTTCACCAGTGGAGTATTTACTGACATATTGTATGTCCTAACAAAACGTAAACATCTCTTAAGCTCGTGATTACCATAGACCTTTTTTAAGGCATCTGAACAAATCATTGACTTCGAGTCAGTGCTAAAATACTAGCTTTTCCAAGTTTAGGACTCATTCCTGCAGCGCTCAATTATGCGTCAGAAACGTGGGGAAAGGGTGTGAAACATATGGAGGAGGGAACAAAAGGTTGGGCTTAAAAATGGCTTTGTTTGAATTACATAATGTGAAGGCAGGGCAATTATCCGAATCAAATCCCTCTTTTTGGCACAAATGTAAATTCATAATGAGAATCCCTTATGGTTTAATCCCTTATAATCCTGCAGCACATTTACATCCCACAGTTGTCAAATGACACGGTTGCCTATCTGCTGAAACCCTGAGTCTGACCTTGCAGGCTGTAGGCGCCGTCTCTGAACTCCAGGGTGAAGTAATCATAGGTGGAGCGGTTTGAGTCCAGCGTTCCCGTCACCTTCCTGCAGCCGATGAAGCCATGCTCGCCGCGCAGAACGATGATCGGGCGGTTAATCAGCTTCATCAGAAACTCCTCAGACTCACCTGGAGACACAAGAGTCAGGGGGTTAAACTTATGCAAAAACCACAACAGTTGAATTCACTTCAGCCTGGGATAAATACCTTAACACATCAATAATCACAATCCAGTAATATAACATATATGATTACCCAGAATACGTACTTTAAGTATCTTTTACTAAAGTTAAAGTAACACTGCAGTATAGCAATACACAAGTACTAGCATCAAATATACGTAAAGTACCAAAACACATAATTTCAGAATAATATACATCATAATGTTGTATTATACATGTTGATGCATTAATGTGTACGTCACCAACGTTGCAGCTGGTAATGGTGGAGATTTATATACTGATGGGTAGTTTAATGTTTAATACATCCTAATTTATTAGTGTTATGCTTTTATTAGTATTCTTAATCTTAAACGTGACTTTAGTAGGAGAGCAGAAGCATATAAAAGCATGACATTAAATGACTTAAGTAAAGTACTTCAACAGTTTACCTAAATACAGTAATTAAACTTCAAATTAACATTCCACCACTGCAGCTTAACAACCCTTTGGCTCATATATTTAAATCACCCAGACCTATGCATTCAAATCCCTAACTAACGCATCACACTGCAGCTCACAGTTTGAGCTTCAGGGCTGAATATTCATACATGTCATTAAAAATGAATGCAAAGCAGCTTGGCTTCAAATATGCCCTAAAAAGCTCTGTGGTATCTCATCAGAAGCTGCAGAACAAAGTGAAGCTTTGATCCTCTGAGGCCGGCAGCTGCTTTTATAACGCAGTATCTTCTGATCTGCAGCTGACACGAAGCTTGTGTAACGCAGCGAGGGCAGCAGATTCTCTAACGACCAACTGTGTGCAAAGTCTTCACAGGAACTGTTCGTAACTTCTGTGTCTGCTGGTGTTTTTACAAGAATTCAGCTGACCGAATGCAACAGATCGACCAGCACCTTGAAAATACATTATAATACAGCCAAGTTGAATACTTGATTCTGATTGGTCAATTTGCACATTCCAGAGGTTGTTAATTTTCGCTAGCACATGGTTGCTAAGGAGAAAAGACCTTTGCTAACAACAAACATTAGTTTTATCCATCATAAAACATAATGGAATTCTTTTTGAATATTTATTTTCATATTAATTTGTGGTAAGCAGGAAACTTTGGATTTAACGCTACGCAGTGGTACGGACTGATTTATCTTAGCGGAAACAATACGATCATTTTTTATTTAATAAAATCTTTTTTAAGTCAATATTGTGGGTGAACTCGTTGATTTATTTAGTAGGTAGCCGTTTAATAAATAATAAGCGTGGGCAGTTCGCTTTGCGCCGGGATCCCGATCCGTTGGTCGGTTTATTTTCCTTATCGACTGCCTCACTGCACGTTCTCCCTTACTTAAAACATATATTGTTCTTTAAAATGAGCACGAAAGAGTGCAAACAAATAATAATTTGCACTTTGACGGGACATTATGTGCCTGCAAACTTGAGCCTCTACTCAAGCCGTTCAAGATGGTGCTCGTTTAACTTCTTAATAATATATACAAAGTCAAGTGAAATGGTTCTGAACTAAATATAAATCTGAAGAGTCCTTAAATGAGTAATGGGAGAGGAAAAAAGAATATTTAGATGTGCAACAAAATCTGTATACTTTTTTGTTCCTTGTGGAAAAGTAGGATATTAGCTTTGAGGTGTAACGAGATATAGTATGTTATATAAGCTATCCTACGTGGTATGGAAATAATAAGTACCAAGTCAGGGAAACTCGTACTTATGTACAGTTCTTGAGTAAAAGTGACTTTCCACAGTTTATGTATCATTGTACAAGCTCCTCAGTGACTGTGCATACTCAGCAGTTCATCACGATGTTTCCAATCAACATAATTCACTTGCATGCAACGTGGCAGGAGAAGAAGAAGGAGAAAGATTCCCCGAAACTACTGAAGCCTTTCGAGCTCAGAACTAACGGGAACATTCAGCCATGATTTTAATTATAACACCGCTGAAAAGTGAGTCAATAAATCAGTCATTGTCTGAACGGCTGAATCAACAAATCTCACCGACCGGCAGAGTCGATGGTCGCTGCGAGCTGCCCGTTTTTCTTGGCGGCGACGTATTTCCCGTTGGCAGCCCGGAGAGTCAGCCTCTTCCCACGCCACTCGATGTCAAAGTAGCAGTTAGCAGACCTGAGAGAGAGGAGAACGTACGAAGCATGAGAGATAGGGAGGATACTTACATTGACATGGCAGGAGGAGATCCAGCAGTGTGAACACACGGTCACTTTCAACTCCGCTCAGGACGGTTTAACGCTGAATTAAGTGACTGCGGGGTAATGGGATATGTAGGCTCAAAGTAAAAGGATAAGCTTCATTAGGTCTCTTTAGTTAACCTGAATCAAGTTGCGTCTTAATCCTTTCACTTGGCACAGAGAAGGGTTTCATCTTCTCATATAGCAGTCTGCCTGGCTTTCTTTGATCAGATAAGCTCTGAATCCTTCTCTCAAAGCAAAGAGAGGACATGTTGGATAAAGACATGTTTGTGGTCGGATCTGCGAGGAGAATTAAATGTCAGGAATGTGATGAAGGAATTTGTTGGAGTTCCTGCAGAGCGCTGTTCTCCTCTGCTCATCTAAACAACAAAAATGGACACATGCTTCTCATCAGATTTGTTCTACCTTTGAGTTAAAAATGCCCTATTTAGTGTCTCCACTGGGACATGTCTTCATGCTGTTGTGATTGGTCAACAGCTAAGAGATGTCCCGCCCCTTAGCCCATCACGTACAATGTGTTAGCCAATAGAAGCTTTAAATAGTGACGTTAATATGTTCAGGAAGTAAACAAAGGAGTCCAATGGAGGCGGTTCAGGCAGGGTGGGGGGGAATGGGAGAGAAACTCCCTCTGGAGGAAACTTGGGATTTTAGGGAAAACCCCCCCAAAAATATAATAGGGTCCCTTAAACGTTGCCCCTATATAGATTTCAAGGGGTGATTAATTGATGCACAAATGGCCTTTCTGAGGTCGGAGTATTCCTCTAACACACAATAACAAAGCCAAGTACTCAAGATAAGTCTAAGCTTCTGAATCTGTCCGGGGCATCAGAGAGAAATCAACGGGGTGAGAGGTCAGGGGTCAACAGGAACACAGCACATAAAGAAAGTCACCCTACAGGTGGAGGTCACAGCCAGGCGCACTTAGTCCCCCCCAACATGCCACAGCCTTGAGATGCGGTCACTCACTCTTTACCCCCAACACACACACAATTAAATTCAACACACAAAACTCCCTCGTCAAGTGTGTGTGTGTGTGTGTGTGTATGTATGTATGTATGTGTTTGTATGTGTGTGTGTGTGTGTGTGTGAGTGAGATGCGTACTTGGTGGAGGCGGTGCACTGCAGGCCTCCGTTAGCAGTCAGGGTCCAGTATTTTCCGGCAGCGGTACGGAACGCACACTTCCTGTTTTCGCGACAAATCTCCACCTGGAACACTTCCTGGTCGCCTTCCTCGTCCTGATTGGCTGAAAGGTCCATACCTGGGCGTGGTCAGAGAGGTGGGAGGAGGTTAGTTAAAATACAGGGCAGTGGGTCAGTCATCAGCTCAACAACATGTGCACATGTGAGGCCCCAAATAGCTGCAGAGGACCACTGACGAGCTCAAGCAGATGTAGACACACACTCGACAATCACACACACACACACACACACACACACACGTATAAACGGCTTCCAACACACACCCACATCCTCTGGTCAGGATCAGACAACTAAATGAGCAACATCAGACAGGCTTGGATTAGTGAAGGATTTCACACAGCTGCACACACACACACACACACACCCATATGTCCTAGTGCAGACGGACCCCACTGCAGTTCAAAGGATTATTCTTCATGGTGGACCATCACTAAACGCATTCAAATACATTTTGTTTTAAAAAGACTTAGTTCCCCAACAGCTAAAGCTTCCAGATCCTTCATCAACAGATCATGTATTTAGAATTTGTTTAATCGATTAATTGTTACTTATTTATCATTAGAGCATCGTCATATGTTTGAGAAGCCGTTCAATCATTGCTTTTTTGACAGCTCTGTAATACCAAAACGTGTTAATCCTAAAATAAGAGGATTGTTATTTATATAACACCAAAAATCCTTAATGTCACCCTTAACTGAGACATAAGGATTTGGGCTTTTCTGTAAATCAGGCCCAGCGTCCAATTTGAGGATTTGCTTCTTATCAGACTTCCACAGCACTGCATGCTGGGTATGCTTGGGGGTTTGGACTGTTGTTCTGACCTTTTATTACATAAAGAAATAGCTATTGATACTAAATCTAAGGCTGACGTGCACGTGCATGGGTGTGTGTGTGTGTGTGTGTGTGTGTGTGCATACACCCAACCAGACCTCATCAAATTGAATTAACCCCATTAAGGCACTTAAGAGCAACAATGAGGTAAACAAACATGAATCATCTATAGATTATATAGGATGAAGACCTACTCCACCCTCTACTGTACTGCTCACACAGACACACACACACACACACACACACACACACACGCAGAACAATGCGTGCTATTGTACATGCCGAGGTCACGGCGTGGACGTATAGCTGCAGGCCGCACAGAGAGAGATGGCCTGTCTGAGTAAATGTGTGCAGAGCGAGACACGGGGAGAAAGCAACATGTGTGGAAGAAAACAAACTCTCATGTGTTGCCCATCCGTCTCCCCCTCACGTGAGGCGCCCTCCCCCTCACGTGAGGCGCCCTCCCCATCTGCATCTCCTTTTTCACATGTTCTCCTACAGCCTCACTAATGGCTGCAGCGGTCAGACATGAAGAGAGAGAATCACAATCACATTGCTGTTCAAGTGGGTCAAAGTCAGAAGTAGCTTTTTCTAGTCATACTTCAGATGAAAGGGCGTTTGTGTATTTTGTTGCAGAAGTTTAAACATGTGTATGGTTATGTCTCATCGTTGGAGGAGCTTGAGGCTTATGATTCAATAGCAAAATGACCCCGTCGATAAAGAGACAAATAAAGCCTATGGATGAGGTCACGTCCATTTCTGTGTAAAACGTCCCAGCTTCATTATTTGATCCTACATTCGTGATAAATTGTTATAAGTTAGCATCTGAATGATAATGTCAAGAGACTTAAAATCCCACCGGTTTCGAATGCAGCGTGGCCATAAACCGCAAAAAGAAAAGGTTGGAGTAATACGAAGCTAATGTCCTGTTCAGTTCAAACCAATAGCAATTGTGAATAAAGCCAAAGACCTAATTAATCAAGCTTCCTTGTGTCTGCTGTCCTGCTCCTTCACACTTCCATTCATGATGTATTGTGTGGGGGAACACACAAAACAAATACACATCCCATCTTCATCCTGCAAAAAAGAGCCATACGAGTTATACATAAAACTACGTACAGAGAACCAACAAATACATTATTTATCAAACCAAACACTACAAGACCTGGTTGACTATACAACTATTCAAATTATGTTGAAAGCCGCAAATCAACAATTACCTCATAATATCCAGGGACTTCTCACACGGAGAGAAAGCTGCACACGTTGAGAGGAAACTGCATTATCAAAAAAACACCCGTACGAACAAATGCCACTTCATTGCATCTCATCAAAAGGTGAAGTCTGTGGAATAACTACTGATGCACTGAAATATTGCGCAAGTCTAAACTGAAAGTATTATTTAGGAGCCAAATCATGAATGGTTATGAACAAGACCTGTAAAATCCCATTTGTTATTTCTTGTAATTGTAAAAATAATCTCTTTCTGATTGTTTTGTAAAAAACAAAAAACTAACAAGACAAACATGAGGACGATGACCTAATCTTTTATTTATAAGGAAAATGTATGCTCTGGGCGGGGTAGGACCAGAAACGTGTTTAAGCTTCTTCTTGCCCCGGTTGAACATGACGGACTATTTGAGAATTTTTTGTTTTGGTATTATAATTTTTTTGTACTTTGTTATAATTATTATTATGAGTAAAAAAAAAAAAAGAATATATATATATTATTATTGTTTTATGTTTTGTTTCTGACAGAAAAAAGAAAAAAGATTGCACATATTTCAGGTTGCTTTGAATAAAAGTGTAAGCTATACGAAATGCAGAGGAAATGTGTTTTGTGAGGTCACAGTGACCTTGCCTTTGAGCACCAAATGCTTTACTTATTTTTTAAGGTCAAAATAGACCGTTGTGCTAAATTTGAATAAATGCCCTCCTGGAAAATCTAAAGTATTGTACGGGCGCACAGAAATGATAATCCCTCTGGCAGCGGTTTGGACCGAAGTGACGGCTTGAACAGGATGAACCGTTATAAATGATGTGAGTCAAAGTGTGCGTGGGTCATAAAGACTTGCGTTATGCAGAGAACAGTCCTGTGGGATGACTCGTAATGAAATCCATCATGACACGCCGACAGTGAAAAAACACTCTAATGCAAGTTTTGCTACATCAGGGGCGTTGCGGTATAACTTTAAGTCAAGCGGAGGGTCCAACAAATTCAGCTCAGATGAAAAAAAAAAAGTTCAGACCGGCATCCAAGTCCGACATCTTTCATTTATTTCCCAACAGTTTCTCAATATCCTTTGTCCTTTTTGCTTTCACACAACACGTGGTGTCTGATTACAAGCTGCACGCGCTCCAACTGAAGCCAAAGATGTACTTTATAGAGTACAAAGAAACAAAGCTCCCAGTCACAGAACAGCATAACGTAAGCTCTCCCAAAGAATCAGAGAAACAAATATATACATCGCTGCTCTCCTGCTGAGCGAGTGCTAAAGTCAACTGCGTGGCTCTGGCCTCTGCGGACAGATTGAGTTTCTGCAGAAATATGTGCAGATGTACACACACTGACGCAGCACACACACACACACTGACGCAGCACACACACACACTGACGCAGCACACACACACACACTGACGCAGCACACACACACACACTGACGCAGCACACACACGCACACTGATGATTGAAAAGGAAAATATAAGAGAGTAATGGGAACCACATGGTGTGGAGGAGGAACACATGTCGCTGCAGCAGACATGGCGGCAAAATGAGGAGAGAAGAGGATCTGCATGACGGATCGTGACTCACATCCCATAATCCTCTGTTTCCTGCAAACACACACACACACACACTCCCGACAGTAGCACCGAACAGACCATTTATTTCTGAGGCAGGAGGGAAAGAAAAACATCTGCTGGAAAACTTCTCCCAACAACTTCAGCCGGACACCATGAGTCAGCTTATTTCAAAATGTTCTAAAAATAGTCAATGTTCATTATTTAAAACCTAAATTATTATTACCTATTTTAACTATTAACGAACCGTTCTACAAGTACGCTTCAGTCAAGGAGTTTGACGCAAAGTATTGTAATACTACATGGTAAAAGTCCACGACTTTAAAGTCAAAACTGCACAAAATGTAAATATGATCAAAGGTAAAAGGTCAACTCTTTGACCATCATAACATATTAACTAGGGATGTCCCGATTTTCCCCGATCCGATCTTTATGTCTTTTGTGTCATTTTAAACCAAAACTAAGGCCTCAGGATGACTTTAAGACGTGAACATGGTCATTTTAGTTTTGTAACATTAAATAAAATAAATTTAAAAAATCCGATTTTTTTCCTCCCGATTCCGATCTTTTGAAAATCGCGTGATCGGGACATCTCTAATATTAACATCTTCTCTGAACTAAACCATGTCCTCAACATCAAATAATAAGGGTTGCCATTCAATTGACAAAACAGGGTCCTACAATTTCATGAAGTTTGACTGAAGACAATTCTAAAATGAAATACACAGCTATATCCCAGATCATATGAATACCAAAAGAATCTTGAAAACAATGTCTGAGTCATCGTAATGTTATACGTTTGTTTATCTCTTAAAATGAGTCATTGTTGACTTCAACCGTCAATTAAATGTCATGGTTAAGTATAATCAACAGCTCAGAGTTAGTAAAGCATTTATTGAAATAAAAAGTTATGAGTGAACTTTGAAAGAACATCTATGATATAAATAGAAGCTCCATAAGAGGGACCATCACAGAGGCTGCACTAAACCCACTCAAATGTTTGAATAATGCAAAATCCAAGTCCAGTCGTTCATTAAAAAAATATGCAAAAT
The DNA here is from genome assembly GCF_902827115.2 of Pseudochaenichthys georgianus. Lineage (NCBI taxonomy): Eukaryota > Metazoa > Chordata > Actinopteri > Perciformes > Channichthyidae > Pseudochaenichthys > Pseudochaenichthys georgianus. The sequence continues at coordinate 30,968,438 of NC_047510.2, forward strand.
GTAAAAAGGTGAATTCAGCGTTTTTAGGAGGAGGTTGTGACCTGGCAGAGACTGCAGGGAGTTACAGTAGATTTGAATGATAGAGTTTAACAAATATCTCGACAATTTATATTCCTAGTTTGAACGTGAGCTTTAAAAGTATGGTAGGCACAGTTTGTTGCCTTAGGTCGGGGCCAGGTTTACCGTTTCCCCCGTTTCCAGTCTCTATGCTAAAAAGCTATTCTAAAGCTAGTCCTTTGTTTAGTCTGGAGGTAAACTGTAAAGTATACCTGAGAATAAACAACCTAAAAAAGCAACCAAGTCGCCTAAAATACATGTACAGGATCCAAGGCGATGAGACGTTTATCTCAAGAAGTTAAACTAAAATATCCTTAATGTTTCTGGCATTAAACTGTGCATTTGAATGATACTGAATATGAGCAGAAAGCACCAGCTTTAATGGAAGTAAGTCTAAAAACAGAGCAATAAAACATTTACGAATAAAACATGTTATTTTGTTCAAACTGTTAGCGGCAGTCAGCTGAGCTTCACGTCACTGTATAATCTTTACAAACAACACCTAACACTCGTTGAAGTCAGTCACCGAGGAAGGGAAAACACCACATTCCACTATATGAAAATAAACGGAGAAACTAACAAAACACGGCACGCTTCACTTTACATGCCGTACCGTGAGCTGGACGGCAGTTTGTCACAAACCTGAATGTTTTGAAAGAATTAGGGCAATATTTGACTAGCCTGTCAGTGGAGAGGAGGAAGTGTCGTCTCCTTCACTAACAGTCAGAGGCTTAGTGTCTCCTACACACACTGAATCTGGTCATGTGTTATCACAAGGAAAGGAAAATACTGGTGGGCACACACACATTCACCCTGAAGCCTCAGCCGTGACCCAGGCCGAGGCTGTGTGTGTGTGTTTTTTAAATGCCTAGATATGTCAATACAGATCACTTTAAGGGGTTCAATGTAGGAGCAGGGCAGAGGGTCACTTACACACACTCCCTCTCCAGCTAACCAGACCAGAATTAGTGACCACACATCCAGAATCCACATCACACACACATTTGAAAAACAAGCCCTCTATCTTTCTGTCCACCCCGCCCACCACATTCTGCCTGATGGCGGCAGGCAGATTGTTGGCCTCGGTTTCTGTGAGCCAGCAGCACTCGATTGTTACAAGTGCAGTTGTGTGTGTGTGTGTGTGTGTGTGTGTGTTGTCCTATTGTTCAGCAGGCCCGGCCGAAGAGGCGACCAGCTGGGGCACAAACAGGGAGAGATCATCGTCCTTTGTTCTGATCCACACACACACATTCAGTATGATGAGTAAGACTGCACAATTTGAGCAAAAACTCTCAAATAAGCGTTCGACCAATCACAACAGAGCCGACCAGCTAACCAATCAGAGCAGACTGGGCTCTGGTTTCAGACAGAGGGTGAAAAGAGGTGCTGCAGCACAGCATGAGAGAAGTCCCATTAGAGACATATTGATATGAGACTGAGCGTCATATATTGCCCGTAATGCAATTGGATATAAATGTTGGATAAGCATGCAGACCCAATGACGATCAAGCCACACAGAACACATTGTGCCCTTTCCTCTAATTAATGCTCGAAAAATAAATCGAGGTCAGACATTTGAGATGCAGCTTTGTGCCTCAAATCTTTCGCTAACTTGATTTCAACCCCATTCTGTGTTTAATGTGTGCACTAAAGAACCTTGGGACTTAGTTCGAGACACACCCAGGAGCAGAATGACTCTGGAGACCAGCTGACCTCTAATAAAGTAGGCGACATTAAAAGAGGAGAGGCTCTGCAGTCAACGTGAGGCAGCTCCCCTGGCACGCTCCCAGAACACACACACACACACACACACACACACACTCTGAGGGTCTATAAACACATTAGAGCATCAGCATGTCACAGCCAGTGAACATTACCAAGGATACATTCATTGATTGAGTCCCCTTTTTATTTTTTATTGAGTGGATGTGTCTGCGTTGATGTGTTGTAAAATCATCACCCTTCACCCTGCGGCGATTATATCACACCAGCCAAGGTCGACTGTGTGCGTGTCTCACTTCCTGCCAGAGGGAGGCTGAAGAATACAGGGAGGGTGTCAGGGCTGAATCACAGCCAGACTCAAGATGAAGCCTCAGTCTCTGAAACATGATTCAAAGTCTCATCATTAACACTTTGGAGAGAGCTTGAAAATGTGAGACTGAGCTGGATTCCAACAGTAATCCAAACAAACAGTGACTTGTCAAACTGTGTCAATAGTTCGACATTTTGGGGAATAAGCTTGTTCGCTTTTCGGCTGAGAGTTAGATACGATAATACTTTGATGGTAGAAATGTTTCTTGCATCACAGCAGCTCCATTGAAACATCAAACAAGGACAAATATTAAGAGACGATACAAGGACATTGTGTATCAACGGGAAGATTGATACCACGCATGTCTATAAAGGTCAATATGAACAGTCAGCAGCCGGTTAGCTTAGCGAAAAACTCAGTGTTTTAAGAGTTAAATCTTGCTTCTTGGCCCGGGTGCAGTGACTTGCCAAGAAATAGTCCTGCACACAACCCCTGCACACAAACCGCAAACATACCTTCATATTTAACAGACATTGGTATCAATCTTGTGATTTCTCTTTTGAAATGTATCTAATGTTCTTAAAGGTGGGGTAGGTAAGTTTGAGAAACCGGCTCGAGATACACTTTGTTATATTCCATGGAGTGCTCTTAACATCCGATAGCAATGAATATCTGAAGTGCTTTGACAAAAAATCCATAAAAAAAAATTCATCTGTGGAAGCCGTGGCGCTGTAAAAAGCACGACCAATCATCTGAGCCGGCTAAAGTAACTGGATGGCCTACCTGCCTGTCAGCCTTCCATCTGGGCACAAACTGATCTCGTGCCCTCATTGGTCATGTGCGCGTTCGTGTGTGTTGGAGGAGGGGCTCTGTGAGGAAGTTGCAGATTTTTTTCGGCTGTGTATTTTCAAATTCTAGCACACTCGAGCTGGTTTCTCCAACATTACCTACCCCACCTTTAAGTATCAACTATTTCTTTAAAGACTACTTGGTATTTTCAATCTTTTCACACGACCTTGCGGGTACTTTATACCAAGTCTTGTAAATGTGGGGGTTATGTGCTGGACTATTTCCTGTCCAAAAGTAGTCCCACCAACAACCCCCTGTAAAACCACATGTTTTCTTTCGTTGTTCTTTCGTATTAAGGACAGAACTAGCTTGTTCCAGTATTCATGCTAAGCTAACTTGTCAAGCCTTCATACAAAAACAAACAAATACGACAATGGTATCATCTCGTCTTCTAACTCTGGAAAGCTAATTAATGTCAAACTATTCTTTAAACGCGGCTTTAGTCGTGTTTTATTGGACTTGTAAATCCAGCATCCAGAACACATTGACCATTCACTGCCTTATTGCCACATCGTCAAAAGTGTTCTACTCAAACAAAAATCTGCAGGGATCACTTTGAATATATATAATTAGGTTCGGAGACCAGTGACACTCCACAGGATGTAATCTCCATGTCGGCCTTCTCTGGTGACCAACAGTTATAAAGCAGTCTCCAGCACTCAGTGGTCAGCCCGACAGATGAGGACCTCTTGTCCATTTAGCCGACAAACCATTGCTCAGTCTTCTCTCGCACTCACACCAGAGTTTAGAGGACACTTAAAAGGCCATCGAGCTCCGAGCTAACTGAGTGATAATCGTGTCTCGGTCCATAGGAGGGTCGTTAACAAGTCTCTCTGGGAATTTGTGACCATCTATGACTCAGGGGTGAGGAGAGTGCACATAACGGTCAGGAAGCCACAGAAAAGGGTCACTTTAACGGTAATTATGAGGATGGAAGAATTAGGAAGACTGATCATTTGTTCAGGTGGTTCCCAACATGGAATACTGCGTGCGTCCATAAAACTGGATCGTTTAATAGATTTCTTTTATGGCGTTGGTTGAACGTGTACATATTTAACCAGAAAGTAAAGAATAGATAGACGATAGATGTTGGTAGGAAAACGTAAAAAGTGACATCGCAGGAATTAGTGGGTTATATATTTGCAGTTAATGCCCAAAAATAAATTCCTCGTGATTTTGGATTCACTTTCACAAACAAAACAACTCGACTACAATGAGATTATATTAAAGCTACAATTTAAAAAAAAGTCAGAAAGTCCTCACAAGTGTGTCTGAACATTTCTGACAGACTGCACCCAATGAGAGGAAGTCTAAACCGGATTCTCCCCTGAACTCGGTCACAAAATCTACACTTTTGATTGTTGCAAAGCAGCTTTTGGGCTGACCCACTTGAGCTCGCCAACGTCAAAATGAAAAACCTCCGACTGATAATGAGAGCCGGTGGACTTCAGCTGCCATCTTTGCCTCTGCCTGGCGGAGAGGAGCTCCGAGCAGCTGCCGGTTGAAAAACATCTGGAGCCAGTTTAATTCCACTCAGCATTTAATCCAGATCACAATGATCCAGTTGTTGCAGGGTTGAACGAGGTCTTCCTATAAAGATTTAGACCGTCTGTTTGTTTTGGACGGATTAGATCAAAGCTGCAGGGAGGACATGACTCATCAAGTGTCTTTGAGCAAGGCATTATATCAGTCATTGACCTCATTTGGGATGCACCAATAAGTCTTTTTCTCCCTTAATACCAATCTGGTTCCTTCAAAACAAGGGCTACCTAAACCATTGGGTAGGTACAATGGCTGCAGGAACTTCTATGGCACTAAAACACAAGTCAGAGAGTCGACCAAAGGTATAATCTGATTTATGTTATTTAGCAAAAATGCCCAAAACTCATAGGTTTCAGCTTCTGAAATGTGAATATTTGCTAATTTGCTAACCCAGGGAGGTTAGGTTTTAAGTTTGGTTTATACGATGGTCAGCAGGATAGCAGAATACCTACTCGCCCGATATTTATGAAATTTGGTGGAATGGTGCATCATGGGCAAAGGAAGAGCACATTACATTTTTAAGTGGATCTGAATCCCTTGGGTGGAAACATTCATAATTATTCACTTGTGTAAGTAGCTATAACCGACGTCTACGCTCTCCTAGTGCCCTTCCAGTTTTCTGGGACCAAATATCTTTGAATTCTGGTCCATTTAAATAGTCAACTTGCGCTCTTGTGATGGCATGTCGAACTCATTAAATAGGACAAACAATTAGTGGATAAAAAACGTCACTAAAATAAAAATGGTAAATGTTGCCCCTACGTTTTCACATTGGGTCCCCATAGAGCACCGCAGTGACGCGTCCTAAAACCAGGAAGTAAACTCCTTCCGGTTCCTTCGACAAAACGCAACGCAATCTCTCCGTAGGGTTTTGGAAAATAGCTGGAAATAAGGTCTGTGGTTGAAACACATTTAAGAGACGGATCACGTTTTGTTCAGCCGGATAATATCCACATGTCTATCCTAGTTTTATAATTTTCGAAGCATAAATCTAGTCGCAAAATGCTAACGTTATGCTATAAAGGAACAACAGCAGGGTCGCTGCTTCAACGTCACGCCAACTTAAGATCCATATTCAAAAATACAGATTCAAAATGGTACGAGTTGAAGCTTTTGTTTCAACACTCTGCAGGAGGCAGGGACTTGCTTTCAAGCAGAACAGTGGGAACAAACTTAGCGGGAGTGTTTACGTGTTCGGCGTAATGACGTACATCGGCCTCGACAACTTCTGTAGTCCTATTCAGCCACTTGGTAACATCCATCGTTTTTCAGACACGTCAACTCTTCAGAAATCACCAGCTGCTGATGTGTTCAATGTCGTAGAACAAAACGTGATCCGTCTCTTCAATGTGTTTCAACCACAGACCTGATTTCCAGCTATTTTCCTAAACTATTGAGAAATGTCATTGCTTTTTATCGAAGGAACCGGAAGTGGTAAAAATGCTAACTTACTTCCGGGTTTTAGGACGCGTTACTGCGGTCCTCTATTGTGTTTGTATGGTACGGGCACATGAGAACGCACACGCAACACATTCTTAACCCTGTTCTATGCCAATTAAGTGAAAATTGGGGTCGGCATTCGAGGAAGAAATGTATTTAAAAAGGCCCGACAAAGTTAAGAAAAAGACTGCAGTCTAGCCAATAACGCAGCTTTGGAAAAAGAGGTTTACAAATCGATGCAAGTAGATAATACACTCTACAGATTAAAGACATTGAGGATACAAACAATGCATTTTGGTCAGAAACACTACATTTAGACAACTTTTGTCTGTTCGCAAGAAACCTCCACAGAGCAGCCTTAACGTGAAGAGGTTATCAAAATGTCCGATACCCGATCTGCTTAATAAGGTCAGAATCCAGCAAGATAACTGCTGTAGTTATCAGATTGGTACTTTTCCAACACACCATTTGTCCATCATAATGTATCCACAGCTGCAACTGATGGTTTTTATTCTTGACTAATGCCATTAAAGTTAGCCAAGCCAAACCAGATCAATTGTCTTGCTTCAACAGGAATTTGTAATAGTGTTTCCCAGAACATATCCTGAATAAATGTAATAAACTATTTAATGGTGTGAGTATTAAACACTTGTGTGGGCAGATGTCCCCGTGGCATTGCACTGACCGCAGCCAACATAATACATAATCTGATTTGGCAGAAATTAGATTTTTCACTGGGGGATTATTAAAATGCAATTCATGCTCTCAATACAGAGGAGGTCATCATCTAATTCCAACAGATCCGTTTAAAAATCGCCAGAGTTTATTATGTTTTCCTGGCTTTTTATTAAATCTCCGCCAAAAAAACGGCCTCCATTTTGTGTCAGAGAGTGTGAAGAGGCTGAAGGAGAGAAGAGTGGATACATATCCCTCCACAAGTAAACAAAGCCAGGCTGCAGGAAAATAAACAACTCAGGGTGTGACAGAAATACAGGAACAGAAAATAAGCATAGATGAATCAGACTTTGTTGCAAAACCACACGGTATTCTCACCAATTTCCTCCTCTAACCAGATACTGATTATAGATTTAAAGAGCATCAATTAGTGTGTGCCTATCATTCATTACAGCAGACACTCCGTGCCACAGTCTCTCTGCTTCTCAGGCGTTGATATATTTTAAAAAGGTTTTTCAAGCATGCATCACACTCACTACTGCGTTAAAATGGAGGACTCCCGGATTAATTTAAATTAAATGGTGAAATTAAAGGATGCATTCACTCGTAAAACTATTTAGACTCCCATCAATGTGAGGGATGCTACTGATAATGACCTCAGACAGAAAGCATCAGCAGCTGAGAGTGGGGGAGGGGTGAGGAGGCAGAGAAGAAGAAGAAAAGGGCAGGAAATGATGGACATAAAAAGACAGATGGGAGGCCCAATAAGGGAAAAGGTGATGCAAGAAGAAGAGAAGGAAAGGGGGAGGGAATAAAGGAGGAAGGAATGAAAGGAGGAAGGAAGGAACAAGCTTTAATATGCCACCTCTTTCAGCTAAAACAAGAAAACCTTATATCAACCATTTATTATCTGAAATATACGTGAAACGAGGATCATTACTCTGAGGTTTGAGGAACGTATCTGCTTTTAAATTGGCAAGACGACAATACTCGGAGAATTTCGATGCCTTCGGGCCGTGTGAAATTCTGATTATGTTCGAAAGCTTATTCATGCCGATGGTGATGACTAATGTTTTGCATTTTAAATACAGTCCTGAATAACAGGGTGGAAGTGCAGTGGAATGCTCTAATATAGACTATTAGGTAACACATGTCAAAACTATCAGTTTTTATTAGGTTAGCTGCTAATATTTCTATACAGTACATCTGTGGAAAGAAATGGCAGAAAAAGCTGTGTTCAGCTTCCCAAGAGTAGAAATGACTTGCTTTTCTTGGAGTTAAATCATATCAAAGCAAACATCTGTGGGATTTAGACGAGAAGAAGTCATCTAAAGACATTACCTCGAACTTTTAAGAACTGGATTGCAAATGTTTCGCTTGTTATTGTTATGCAGATTACTCAATCATAAAAGTAACAGCATATTGCCCCCTGGCTATCCTGTTAAACCCCAGGGGGGCAAAGCACAACAATCACGAAACTGTGTCTCAGGGCTTCTTAACATTTAACAACCTATTAATGTGTCGTACCCACTTAACGGGAAGAAACTCAGCTAACTGACGATACGAACCATTTTAACAACTACCGAGCGTCTGAATTAGCACTAAGTGAAAGAGTGCTAACGCACTTAGCGATCTTTTATACTTCATCGGATCTGCACAAACAAGCAAAACTGAGATTCCAATGGGATAAGTATCATCACTGTGCGACCAAAACTAACCCAAAGACAACACACAACTTCACTTTACGGAGCAAAAAAAGGCAAATACTTCTTACCTTTGCTGTTCTTTGATCAAAAACGGTGTTCAATGGCATTAAAACGCTGCTGAGGGTTAATCCAATGTCTGTCACTTTGAAATGATTACTGATAATCCATCATCATATTTATGGCAATAAGAATAGTTTTCAGAGTGTAACATAGCTTTCGGTTTGGGCAAGCTAACGTGTAGGTGGATTTGGGAACTTCCCCTCGATTCTATTGGCTCCAACGGTTCAAAAGAGATGTCAATCACCAAAATCGACCGAGGGGGGCCAGAGATATGGAAAATCCACCCAAATGACCCCAGAAGTGTTTTTCTATTTTCAAAATCTCTCTAAAAAGGTCACATTTAACTTGTTTTGCATCAATCTTGACACAGGGTACTTATTATATGTTATAGTTTGGATTCCTAAAGCTTTTAGTCTACTAACCCATCATTCAAGGGTGGTTTTCACTAAAGTAATGATTTTATTTGGACATTTACATTTTTTTACTATGTTCAATCTGAATTTACTGTAAAATAAAAACATCGATATTGATTCTGACTTTCTAAATCCAACTCACAGGTTTATGATTGCTTTGGGAAAAAAGATTATTAATTTGCCCCATTTTCGAGCCTCGGACCTGAAAAACAGGCTCGGGCCACAACACCTGGATTAAAGGATTTTACGTAACATTTGGGCCAAATGTGGCGGTTTTTAAGACATTATGTGCCATCCTTTCTCCAAGCTGTTCTGCTGTGTCAGTTCAGCCTCCTGCCAGTCACCGTTTAAAGCTGCTTTACATCTGAATGACGGCACACGAGCACATGAAGCTGCATGTGTTCACAGAGCCAAGGACTCTTTGTTAGCATCCTTCTCATGTCTGTAAAAAAACTCACTTACAACGAACATGGACTATGCTCATTCTGCTTTTATCAGCTCGTATTTTCAATTATGTTTAAATTAAGTGCAGGTTTTCCCATAAACGTCTATACAGGTTTTTGAGTGAGGAGGATCGACAGATATAGGGATGTGGACGCTGCTCAAACAAGCCATTGTGTAGCATGTAAATACACTCACAGGCCTGTGTTGTGTGTGAATGTGTGGGTCATTAACATGTCCCATATCCTACCGCGCGTGTGTGTGTGTGTGTGTGTGTGTGTGTGTGTGTGTGTGTGTGTGTGTGTGTGTGTGTGTGTGTGTGTGTGTGTGTGTGTGTGTGTGTGTGTGTGTGTGTGTGGGCTGCAGTCTGACATTCCATCACGTTAACCCTTCTTTTGCCAGAGGATGAAATACCAACACACACACTAGCTGTCACTGGTAGGAACAACAGGCCTTCATACCCAATCTAACACACAAACGCATAAGGAACATCACATCTCATCACAAGTGTCTGTGTGTGTTTAGGGTTGTTTTAATGTGCTCTTAATGATCAAATGTGCGGTGATTGTGTTTTTTCTGAGCTTTTGTATGTTTTCTTTTAGACATCAACCTGCAGATAAAAATGAGCCTCTATGGGTAAATCTGTCACGTTTACATGGTGGCATTGTACTCTCAAATAAATAAGTCCAAATACACACACACACACACACACACACACACACACACACACACACACTAGCTGTCACCAGAAGGACCATCAGGCCTACACACACACACACACTCAGGGACATCTCAACTCCTTCTCCAAATATGTAAAGCAGTGGTTTCTGGGCAATCAAACATGTTGTCATCAACTGAAGTAGGAGTTATATCATCATTCATCTAATCCTCTGTGCCCGTTTGCTCATGTGTGCTCATGTGTGCTCATGTGTGCTCATGTGTGTTATGGGGTTTCATGAATGCACTTTAACATGTGCTGTAATTGTGTTTGTTCTGTGCTTATGTGCTCTTGTATGTTTCATCTGAATGCCATCAACCATATTGCAAAATCTGCCACATTTACATGATGGACTCAGGTGCCTGTGTTAATCAATGTGCAGTGTCCCAACTTCAAATAGTAAATACCAACACACACACTACCCGTCACCGGTCACCACACACATTCTCTCACACACACACCGGGCCACCACACCCACCTTGCCGGGTGGAGACGTTCCTCTCGTTGGCGGCTGTTAGCACGACCTGCGGGTGGCTCTGCTCCAGCACGAACAGCTCGTCCTTCCCGACCCGCGCGTTCTTCCCGGACTTCATGGTACCGGAGGGCCCTGAAGGCGCCAGGTACTTCCCTCCGCAGTCCCTGAACGCCACCTTACCGGAGCGGAACTCCAGCGTGTATCCGGTGCTCCGGTCGGTGGTGGCGAGCAGCGCACCGTCGCTGCTCAGGAACCGGTTGTCTGAGGTCTGCAGGTGGTACCGCTGGTCCCGGAACACCAGCGTGATCATGGAGTCCACCCCCCACGGCACGTCCCGGTCGATGGCGATCTCGTCCACCTTGCCGCTCAGGTGCGCGTACCGCTTGCGCGTCACGCTGAAGAGGTTCACTTGCGGGTGCATGGCGATGTGCACGCTCCACTTCTCCGCCACAGACGCGGTCTGCGCGAAGCAGATGATCCGGTCCTCGGTGCCGCCCAGGAACCGGCCGTGCGGCTCGGACTGCAGGGACCAGCGGCCATCATCGTGCGCGGTGATGACGAAGCGGCACTCCGCGCCCGGGGTCTCACTTTCCCCGGTGACGTTCCCGTCCTTATCGGCGGCGATGTACCGGCCCAGGTGAGACTTGAGGTGGAAAACGTTCCCGGTGGAGTCGTCCCCGCTCTGCTCCAGAGTCCAGATCTGCTTCTTCTTCATACTGGAGGCGGACGCGTTGATTTTGAAGCCGAACATCTCCGCGGTGAGGTATTTGTTCCCGCAGTTGATCAAACCGAACTGGATCTGCAGCATGTCGCTGGTTCCGTTAGTCGAGCCGTTGGTTGTCATTGTCGGTTTTTCTGTGCGCTCGGACCGGGACCGGTTCTGTGCCAAAAAGAGGGGATGGATGGAGCTCGAGGGCTGAAAGGGTGGGATGCTCTGTGCTGCCTCGCGTGCTTCTCTTTGTTTGGGGGAGTGTGTGTGTGTGAACGCGCGCCACCGGTCCTCAGTGCTCTCCCTGTTTTAACAGCGCGAGCACGCTGCTGCCACAGCTGCAGCCTATATAACCATCAGTGACGTCACGGGACTGGCCATGCCCCCCTAAAATGGACCGAAGTTTGCCTTTTCTTTGCTTCATTTTCTGTCGATTTAAAACAAAAAAATCCCTCCAGTTAAAATGCGTATCTCTTTATTATCTGTGTTTCTTACAAGTCTTTTAGTCAGGTAAGTGTTTATACAGAGAAATGAAGAATGGCTTTGACTTGAAGGTACACTGAACAATGTATGGCCACATGCTCCAGTCCAAACTACATGGATGACGTCAGTCTATAGTTGAAGTTGCTCAGCTCAGCTTTTGCAAGACCATATTACAAGAAAAAAATCAGCCAACATCTATACCATTTGCAATTTTGTTCGGTTTGTGTTGTCATTAGTTGGAAATAGAGGAGTTGAATGAATTCCTCTTTTGGAAACATATCAAATCAAATCAAGTTTTATTTATATAGCACATTTATAAACGATTTTTGGTCGAGCCAAAGTGCTGTACATATAATAAAAATAGCCTACAGTAGAGACACTTTGCAGCAAATACAACAGCACAGATTGTTCAGAATATCAGTATGAGAAAAACGACACCCTCTATCCTTAGACCCTCACACAAGGAAAAACTTCCGGAGAAAAACCCACAGTTTAAGGGAAAATATGTAATGTGCACAGTAAAACTTTAGTTTCTGCATTTGATCCAGTAGGCTACTGCTGTGGGCAGCTATTGGACAGCGCTCTGGTGCCTTGCTAAAGAACACCTCGGCAGGGCCCAGGGGGGAAACTGGCACTTCACCAGAGTACCAGTTAAGACTCTGTACTTGGTCCATTCTGGGACTTGAACCGGTAACTATCCGATTCCCAAGTCAAGCTTCTAAAGACTGCTACTGCCCAAAAAGTGGTTACAAAAGTAGTAAGACTAATTGCAATTGCTAAATAGCCTTGGTAAATAAATAGTTTTGCTCAACGGCCAACGATTGTGTTACTTTCTTCTGTCCGCCAAGAGCTGTCTCCAGTGTTGGAAGGACACGCCATGTTTACTGTTGTTTTGCTCTTTCTTTTTATCACTTCCAATCTTTCCCTGCCAAACATGTTTTTTTGCCCGGAGCAGGTGGTTGTGTTGCTAAGAGCTTTAGCCATATTTGTGTTTACTGTACCACTACTGAGTGCTCTACTTTTTACCATGATTGATTATTTGTTGTCCTGGGTGACTCACTGTCGCCTAGACGTACACCACGTGTTATTACAAGAAAGGACCAGGTGGGGCTAGCTTCCAAATTGTTCTAATCTCAATAGATTTCTCTGCAACACTATATCTACACGTCTATCTACATGTCATAACGTCAACACTGTACCCTATTCACATTCAGTTCATTTAAAAACATTTTTATAAACAAACATTTTAGCCATAACTTACACATTGTGCACTCGGACGAAGTTTGCTAACAAGAAAGGCATATCTTTTTTTTTTAAGCAACATTCACATTTAGGGAAATAGTTTTCCACCGTCTGATAACATCATATCCCCCTATCTCTCACTCTCACTCTCACTCTGATCAGATGGACTCAGCATTTGAATCATGAGGATGGTGTGTGTGTGTGTGTGTGTGTGTGTGTGTGTGTGTGTGTGTGTGTGTGTGTGTGTGTGTGTGTGTGTGTGTGTGTGTGTGTGTGTGTGTGTGTGTGTGTGTGTGTGTGTGTGTGTGTGTGTGTGTGTGTGTGTGTGTGTGTGTGTGTGTGTGTGTGTGTGTGTGTGTGTGTGTGTGTGTGTGTGTGTGTGTCCACATACAAAGCAGCTCTATTCATGACAGGAGCACGCACATCAGAGGGCAGGAAAGGCCCGGCTCCATAAACAAAGAGGCCAAACAGATCACACTGGCATCTTCTCAGAGCATGAGCGTGCAACTATACAAAGCGTGGGGGTCATCATATCAGCAGCAGCTGCACACTTAGTGCATATATTTTGATAAAAACACACACTCAATGGTCATAGAAGAATTAATTCATAACTTAGTGAATAACATGAATGCTGTTACTCTTTCCAACATGGATGCTTTGTGTCTGTAGTAGGCAAAGTGAGTGAGAGTAGTGGTGGCATCCTCCACCTCCACTGCAAGCCACACATCATTTATGCAAAGGAAGTCTCTAAGATTAGCAGATCCAGAGCTCCGTTTGACATGTCAGTGTACTGAGTTAAAGGGGACATATTCTGCTCGGGTTCATAATCATATTTATTGTCTCTATTGTGACATGTCTCCATGCTTTAATGTTCAAAAAGCTCTTTATTTTTCTCATACTGCCTGTGCTGCAACACCTCTTTTCACCCTCTGTCTGAAACCAGAGCCCAGTCTGCTCTGATTGGTTAGCTGGCTGGCTCTGTTTGGATTTGTCAACCACTTATTTCCACTGCAGCGCGTAGCACAGTTTAAGCATGCCGTGCCAAACCCGACCCGTTTTTGGTTGCGTTTCCACTAGGCGTAGTTCCAGCTAACGGGTACTTTTTCACAGTTTTTCTGGCTCTCCAAAATCGAGGTTCTTTCCGGGCCAACAACCGGGCTGAGTATGCTAAACTAGTGAGAGAATCGCTGGCAACTACAATAAAATGAACATATTTGACCGTGATTTAATTGTAATACACGTTTCAAAATGATGCCGAAGTAACACCATACTGATACCGGTTAGTAAAAACCATGAATTAATGCTTTGACAAGTCTGCAGACAGACGGCAGGCGAAAAATCCTTTAAAATGCATGTTTTCTGAATGGAGATCGGCTAAGCTAACGTTGTATATGCTCCGACCGTCCACACTCACAACAACGGCCTATACAGACATAAATAAACCAGCGACTGTACTCGCCATGACACAGGCAGTCTGTGGTTTGTACTCGTTTAACTTTTGTCTAGTTTCTGAACAGATATGAGGAGCTCTGAGGGCTAACGGCTGATGGCTGATGTTGGTTTTGTGTTTCGCATTGAAGATGACGTCACGGCTCCGTCTACACTGCGTTACTATAGTTACTACCGCAGTTGCTAAACTGTAATGGGAACGCAGCATAAAGTGAGCCTGGCCTACCAAGGCCAAACTATAACGTACTATGCCGTGCGAGGCCCTGCAGTGGAAATGCGCCATTAGAGATGTCCTGCCCCTTAGCCTATCACGTACAATAGGTTGGAGCGCTAGCCAATAGAAGTCTGAGTGTTACATAGTGATGTCAAAGTGGAAGTAATAAAGCAGTTCAATGGAGGCATTTCATGCAAAAAAACGGGATTCTTTTTAGGCTTTGCAGACCATTCACATGCACTAAAAACTATAACACACGACTACAGGAAGCTGAAAACACAAAACATTTGAGAATGGAGACTGTAAACATGTCCCAGTAGAGACACAGAAGACAAATATGAACCTGAACATGAACATGATGGGCCCCTTTAAAATAACAGTTTGAGCACCACAAGTCAAGTGCCGTTTAGTTCCATTATATTAAGGAGAAGGCAGACATGTTACGGATGACATCTCCAACACACTTATGCCATAACAATCTAGATTGATAAATAGCACTACAGGCAAAAGGAAAATTTGCGTTTATGATTCTGCTTTCAACTGCCCCTTTAAGATTGACATGAAACCAAATCAGAAGTAATTGTTTTTCCACACAATTAAATAATATCCATAAATGTTTACCGCCACAACCATGGTGTTTAATTCAGTGAGTCTCTTTCGCCTCCCTTCATGTTGGCAGTTCTGCAAAGGGAAAGTAATCCGACCCTGAAATGTAATCTAATCACTGGTAATCTCTCGCCGTCTCGTTCTCTGCTGCAATGTAGGTAAATCCAATCTGCACACAGAACATCTTCAAATAAATCACATTTCAGCTCCAGAATCGAGCAGTAATAAAATCACCAGACTTGTTCTGATGTATTTCTGCTTGTTGTTGTTATGCAACACCAAATTTGTATTTACAAAACTGGATTTTAATATGAGTACACAGTACAAATCTCTGGACTGCAAGAAATGTAAGCCTTGCCAAAAAAAGGTATTAAACTAGCAACAGCTTCCAGTCCACATAAACAGTCTTTGTATCTCTGACATCTTTACTGAACTTTTAGAAGCAGATGTTGTTTTGCTCATCTGGCAAAGCTGTTGTAACCCTGCCTTCAGGTCCAGTCAGAAATATGGAACCTCAAGAGGCATCTAAAGATTAAAATGTTAACGGGTGCAATATTTTAAGTGATCTTTACAAGCCTACTGTACACAAAATGCAACAGGATTGAACCTTTAAGTATGAGGAACATTTTCAGGTTCATATTCGTATTTTTGGTTGGTACTTGTCTTTGCCTTTGTTGAAAAATAGTTGATTTTAAATTTGGATTTGGAAACACATTTGCAGAATAAGTTCTGATGTAGCGAACTCCTCACATGGCTGATCTTTTTATTCTGCTTGTTTCGAACCCCTCCACTTCACTAGTGCTGTTCAGTCTGTTAGTAAGTTCTGCAGCAGCTGCTCTTACCAAGGATGTGTTGCATGCAGTGTGCAAACAAATTGTGACATACTACTTCATCACAACTCTTAACCTTGACCCCCTGCCTCATATATCTTCTGTGTAAAGGATCAGTCAGGTCAGAATAGCTAGAAAAGCATGCTGCCTTTCATACTGCAAAATGCAACCGGATGCATTTAGACATCCTGGTATTCTTGGTATGCTGCATAGGACACACTGTATCAATCAATCAATCAATCAATCAATCAATCAATCAATCAATCAATGTTTATTTATACAGCCCAATATCACAAATGTTACATTTGTCTCAGTGGTCTTCACAGTTTGTACAGAATATCAGTATGACAATACACACCCTCTGTCCTTAGACCCTCACATCGTACAAGGAAAAACTTCCGGAGAAAACCAAGTTTAAAAGGAAAAATGGGAGAAACCTCAGGGAGAGCAACAGAGGAGGGATCCCTCTCCCAGGAGGACAGACGTGCAATAGATGCCGTGTGGAAATCGAAGAGATAATACATTTGCAACATAGGTAGTCCAAATGTTTGGAAATGCATGTGTGTATAATAGGAAGATGAATCCACGAGGATATCCATCCAGGACCGATGATCCAGGACCACAGCCACGACTCGCGATCCAGGGCTCGCGATCCAGGACACAGGACCGCAGGATCATCCATGACTCCGGATCCCGGCGTATAGAGACACCAAAAAGAAAGAAATTTGGGGAAGCTGGGTTAATCGGAACATGAGAGTACACAGGTATAGACAGAGAGAAGGAAGAAGTAAGATGTCCCCCGACAAACTAAGCCGATATCAGCCAAACTTAAGCGCACTCTTAAAAACGGATAGGGTGTCTGCCGCCCGAACACAAACTGGAAGCTGATTCCACAAATGTGGAGCTTGATAAGAAAAGGCTCTGGCTCCCATTGTACTTTTAGAGACTCTAGGAACAACCAACAACCCTACATTCTTGGAACACAATGCCCTAGTAGGACAGTAGGGTAATTAGTTCTTTAAGGTAAGATGGCGCCTGCCCATTAAGGGCTTTGTAGGCGGGAAGAAGAATTTAAAATTCTATCCTGTGTTCTATAGGGAGCCAGTGTAAGGCAGCCAGAACAGGAGTAATGTGGTCCCTTTTCCTAACTCTGGTTAGTACACGAGCTGCAGCATTTTGAATCAGCTGAAGCGACTTGACTGACTTCTTGGTACTCCCTGATAATAAAGAGTTACAATAATCCAGCCTTGAAGTAACAAATGCATGGACTAGTTTCTCTGCATCGTTTTGAGGCAAGATATGCCTGATTTTTGCAATGTTACGTAGATGGAAGTAGGCGGTCCTTGAAATTGATTTTATGTGGGCGTTAAAGGATAAATCCTGATCAAATATAACACCAAGATTCCTTACAGTCTCACTGGAGGCCAAATAAATGCCATCCATAGTTAGTATATCTTTAGATAATTTGTTTCGTAAGTACAATAACTTCAGTTTTGGTCGTGTTTAACATCAAAAAGTTTAAGGTCATCGATGTTTTTAAGTCCTTGAGGCAGTCTTGAATTTTATTTAGATGATTAATTTCATCAGGCTTAATTGATAAATATAGTGAGTATCATCCGCATAACAATGAAAGTGTACAGAATGATTCCTTATAATATTGCCTAACGGAAGCATATATAATGTGAACAAAATAGGTCCGAGCACTGAGCCCTGTGGCACTCCATGGCTAACTTTGGTTTGCGTGGAAGATTCATCGTTAACACGTACAAACTGAGAGCGTTCAGATAGATAGGACCTAAACCAGCCTAAAGCAGTTCCCTGTATGCCAACTAAGTGCTCTAGTCTTTGCAATAAGATATCATGGTCTGGTCATGGCCTGTATTGGGACTTACTTACAGTATTCAAAACCATATGTGCAGTGCTTTTACAGATCTACTGTGTGTGTGTGTGTGTGTGTGTGTGTGTGTGTGTGTGTGTGTGTGTGTGTGTGTGTGTGTGTGTGTGTGTGTGTGTGTGTGTGTGTGTGTGTGTGTGTGTGTGTGTGTGTGTGTGTGTGTGTGTGTGTGTGTGTGTGTGTGTGTGTGTGTGTGTGTGTGTGTGTGTGTGTGTGTGTGTGTGTGTGTGTGTGTGTGTGTGTGTGTGTGTGTGTGGCCTAGCATTATCTCAACTCCCAGAGCTTTGCAAGCCTCTCCCTGTTCCTTATTTTTATTAAACAGACGTTAAGCTTCCCAATGGTGTGGTCTTCATTTTGTGAAAAATATGATTACCTCACATATGTTGTTGCTGTTGTTGTCTTTAGTGATAGTTAAATTGCTCCTGCTGACTTGAGCCAGACATTCTTTCCTCCTCTCTGTGTCAGTGGGGAAACCTTACATTCATACTCCTTTCTCTGAGCGATTGGAGCATCCCCAGGCAGTACAGCAAACCATGGGGGAGACTATATGCCGGACAACACGGAGGAAAAGGCACCGACAAACTGCATGATATGCTATTCAATGTTTATTGAATTCCATGTATTTGCAATGGATGTTCCTAAAACAACACATTTAACATCATCATCATCATCATCATCATCATCATCATCATCATCATCATGCTGCTGCTGCTGCTAGTCCTTTGATAGTCACCTGTCGGTCTCCTGTCCTTTCTGAAAGCCATAAAGATGACATTAGTCATTTAGATAACTTGTACAATTGAACAATTACCAGGTGATTACTGAAACTACCATGAATTTAAGAAAATGGTAGAAATGAATCCAATCTGAATTTTAAAGCATTACTTTAGATCCCCTCCCTCTAAATATATCAATAAACATTAGAAAGTGATGCTCCTGACTACCATACAAGTTTAAGAAGATAATATTGGTTTTAAAGAATTCAAAGCTATAAATAAACAGCAACAGGCTCTTTAACCAAGGCACTGTTAGTAACATGTAAACTAGTTGTTCACACTAATCCTAATATTATCACTTAATATTAGCAAATTCTATTTTATTTTCTAAAACGTATTGATGTAAATACATACACATATCGATTTGTTGTATAAATATTGCAAATCAAAACCTTTATTCACTAATAATTACCAAAAATCGTAGTTCTATCTGTTATCAATGCATTCACATTGCCCGCCATGAACTTCCGGGGAACGATCCTCGTCTCCATGTAACTCTTCTATTTATATGGCGCTGTCTACACAGTCACGTGTGGGGACTGGCTTCCCTTATGGGGACAAATTGGAGGTAATGTCCCCTGAAGTGATATATACATTACATGGTGTGTGTGTGTGTGTGTGTGCGTGTGTGTGTGTGTGTGTGTGTGTGTGTGTGTGTGTGTGTGTGTGTGTGTGTGTGTGTGTGTGTGTGTGTGTGTGCGTGCGTGCGTGCGTGCGTGCGTGTGTGTGTGTGTGTGTGTGTGTGTGTGTGTGTGTGTGGAAGTGCATACTGTATCGCCTCATTTTCAGCTATCTTTCCCAGCAGATGGGCGCCTCCATTGTTGCAAATGTAAAATCATCACACACACACACACACACACACACACACACACACACACACACACACACACCATCTCTCATTCTCTTGATCTCCTGAATATGCATCTCTTAGAGACCCTGTTATGTGAGAGTAGAGCAGTGATTGTGATGACACCACATCTCATCTATTCACACACACACACACACACACACACACACACACACACACACACACACACACACACACACACAGAGTCTCACGCTGCTGGTCAAAGAAAAGAGAGGGAAGCTATCTTTGTTCACTCGGCTTCGAGGATGGTTGCCATGGAGACCAGGCCCTCAAATCTGTCGGCTGATGAAAAGCAGTCGGTCTGCTGCAGCACACACACACTGACACACACGCACAGACACACTGACACACACGCACACACAGACACACTGACACACTCCCATCACCTGCAGACAGCGCAGCAATGCAGCAGTGCGGCGTCAGACGACTCAAAACTGGCCAATCAGCATCCTCTACTAACACACACCTCTGAGCTGCAACCAATCAGAGCGCCTCATCTCGACGCTGCATTACAATGTCCACCAATCAGGAGACAGCAATCCAGATGTGTCTGGACAATATTGGCCTGATCATGAGCATTTTTTATAAAAGAAAAGACCGGGATTTTATTTTAGAAGATTAAATCTGATAATTACTTTCCTCATTCTTCTCATTTGTCTGCAGCTGTTGACATGTAGTTGTTGCATGACTCACACACACTTAATTCAATAAAGACGCATACAAAACAGACAATAAAGTGGAAACACCGGTCCAGGAAGTTAAGGATATGAAGAGAGGAAGAGGGAATAATGTGAATATGTACTGACAGACTGACCTATTTCTATTCCGTCAGTAATACAAAGTATATGATGATGGTGAGTGGCTCCCTGTGCCCCTGTGAACCTGTCTTATTATTGTCCATCAGATTTAAGCTGAGATGTTCCAGTTGATCCCACAGCAGGTGCTTTGGCTGGTTCAGGGTGGAGATACACGCAGAATAAAAATGAAAAACCTGACAGTCACCTCTCCTGTATTAACCTACTTCACTGATCATTGAAAGGATAAATGGATGCCATGTTTAGCAGCCTCGCGCTGACAGAGTTGGTGTCAGTGTGTGTGATGGTGGTTAAATTCAATAGGTTTTATCTGCAGGCTTTGGGAAGAACTTGAATAGATCTAACGGTAATTTGATCACAAAAACAACCAGTAAAGTGACAGTGCAGTCAATATGCGTAAAATGAAAAAGAGTACTGTGTCTGCTCTTCATGTAAACAGCATATGTAAACTTTACGTATCTGTAGCCTTTAATTTAGTCTGGGGTGGGATCCTCAGTCCTGCTTATTGCTTTTATCCGCTTTGGTTTTCTTCTTTCTGAAAGTTAAGAAGGTAGACACCTCATTTGTTAAATATACTCTTTTCAGATTCAGATTGAACTGTATTGTCATTGGGTCCAAACAGTGTAGATTAAGTGCATGAGGTTACAGTATATTCACATATTAGGTTATGGTATCAAAGTTGTGGCATGTGAGAAAGATACAGACGTGTTTTTAAGATAAGATAAGATAGAACTTTATTGATCCCAATTTGGGAAATGTTTGTGTTGCAGCAGCATAAAAAGACATGGCATCGTACAATCAAAATGAAAAGACA
Organism: Pseudochaenichthys georgianus; assembly: GCF_902827115.2. Lineage (NCBI taxonomy): Eukaryota > Metazoa > Chordata > Actinopteri > Perciformes > Channichthyidae > Pseudochaenichthys > Pseudochaenichthys georgianus. The sequence goes on from NC_047510.2 coordinate 30,989,546, forward strand.
AGAAATAAACAAGAAAGTAGAAAATACTTCAGTCAGACAACTCACGTGTTTCTTAATATGTTTATTAGAAGCAGCATATAGTTTGAGTTTGGCATCTAGGCTCGGGTCACATCACTCCACAGATTTACAGAGAACATATTGAGTGATGATTAGATCCTGCGGGGGATTAGATCCTGTGGCTGATCCTGTTGCTGTGGTCCTGGATCATAAGTCCTGGATGGATATCCTCGTGGATTCATCTTCCTATTATACACACATGCATTTCCAAATATTTGGACTACCTATGTTGTAAATGTATTATCTTTTCAATTTACACACGGCATCTATTGCACGTCTGTCCGTCCTGGGAGAGGGATCCCTCCTCTGCTGCTCTCCCTGAGGTTTCTCCCATGTTTCCCTTAAACTGGGTTTTCTCCGGAAGTTTTTCCTTGTACGATGTGAGGGTCTAAGGACAGAGGGTCTAAGGACAGAGGGTCTAAGGACAGAGGGTGTCGTATTGTCATACTGATATTCTGTACACACTGTGAAGACCACTGAGACAAATGTACCATTTATATTGGGCTATATAAATAAACATTGATTGATTGATTGAGATAACTCTCCCCCGAGCCTACATGTGGAAGCTGGGGTGGTGGTGGGGCAGGCGAGCAGCAGCAACATGAATGCAGCAATAGCAAGTGAACACAGCAGTGGCAGCATAGCGAGGAGGCAGAGGCAGGAAGACCTGGCAGCTTAAATAGCGCGGCATGTTTAGGAGAATGTGTTTGGTTGGTTGAAAGAGGGACGAGGTGTGTCACGTGTTAATGTATCATTGGTGCTCGAGTTGACTGCCTGAACTAGCTCGCAGGCTTCGCCCCATATGTTAAATTTACAAATGAACAATAACAAGATATAAGCAAGGTATTATATTTACCTGTGACAGATGGAATATTAAATATTAGACTGAATATATAAATGTCAAATATACAGTGAAGAGAAAAGAGAAAAGCTATGGAGCAGAGAGTAAAAGTTAAAGTAACCCTCACAACTCTGTTTATTAGCATGAGCGTAACAAAGACAACATTACCAAAGCTTTGCAGTAAATCACGTTTCCGTCAGCTGACGCAGATCTCTGAAAGCTTGAAATGTCCCGTCACCGCTGAGTCATCCCTAACGCGGCGATGTTCATGGTGAGCAGATGACCCAACACTTTTCCACTTATCCCTAGAGCTGGTGTTTTCCATTGATTGTATTGATCACAGCGGTCTCCTCCCCTCCCCTCTTTGTGTCTCACGTTTCCTCAGAAACAAGAAGAAAGAGTTTGGCAGCTGACAACTTATCATGAGATTTACCTATTGCTGGTGTTAGTTGTGTAAAAACTCTTTCTTGACACCCCTGATGTTTAAATCGGGATTAGAAATGTCTATTAAAATCATTCATTTTAATTAGGCTTTTATTTTGAAAGGATACTATGTTTCTGTATTGCTGTTTCTCATTTATCTTTTATTGTGAAAAGGTGTTAGCTCAATGTGTCATTTCTTTTTTTAAATCATGCGCTATATTTATTTTCTATTTAGTTTTAAAAAAAATGTAATTGTACTAAATGTATCTCACTTTAAATTGTTATTCATTTAGGCAATGATGTGTATTACTTATACACGTTCAGTTCTCCGATTTGCAAATATATACAAATTAACTCTAGAAAGATATAATTCAAGAAAGTATTTAAAGAATACACAATATAAAATATACATAATAAGGTATACTTCTCTATAATAAATCTACAATTTACGTTTAAAACAAAAATAATATATATAAATAATATACACATATATATATATATATATATATATACTATATATATTGTGCAAGTAGTTATAGTTTTTTTATAATAAGGAGGAATATTTTTTGTATTACTATAACTTGAACCATGTTCAAAGTGTAAATACAAATTCAAATAAAAAAACAATACTGGAAAAAGTCTCAATGTCTTATCGGAATGTTCAATGTTCACTGGAACAATGAAAGAAGTGTGAACTGGATATATGAGTGAGTGAAATGTGTGTCTCGTGCAATCACTAAGGAATGTGTGTGTTTGCTCGTGTGTGTGTGTGTGTGTGTGTGTGTGTGTGTGTGTGTGTGTGTGTGTGTGTGTGTGTGTGTGTGTGTGTGTGTGCGCACACAGCTGCAGCCCTACCAAAGGGTCTCTTCTGCACCAACAAAGGGCTGGAAGCAGAAGCCGCTGGGGAAAAGCACACACTCCCCTCCTCGCCTCCATTCTCCACACAGCGGCCAGGTCAAAGGGCGTATGTGTGTGTGTGTGTGTGTGTGTGTGTGTGTGTGTGTGTGTGTGTGTGTGTGTGTGTGTGTGTGTGTGTGTGTGTGTGTGTGTGTGTGTGTGTGTGTGTGTGTGTGTGTGTGTGTGTGTGTGTGTGTGGGTTTGGGGGTGCCTCCAGCTCCTCCACCCCCTCATTGCCATGGCAACAGCAAAGCAGTTGTGCCAAGATCAGCAGAGCGACTTCATAGCTTCTCCTTCTGTTTAACACATTATGAAGTGTGTGTGTGTGTGTGTGTGTGTGTGTGTGTGTGTGTGTGTGTGTGTGTGTGTGTGTGTGTGTGTGTGTGTATGTGTGTGTGTGTGTGTGTGTGTGTGTGTGTGTGTGTGTGTGTGTGTGTGTGTGTGTGTGTGTGTGTGTGTGTGTGTGTGTGTGTGTGTGTGTGTGTGTGTGTGTGTGTGTGTGTGTGTGTGTGTGTGTGTGTGTGTGTGTGGTGTATGTGTGTGTAATGATGTCTGGAGCCGACAAAAAGATATAGGTCAGACAGAGAAACAGGGCAGTGAGGCATGGCCTGGAAACTGCAGGGTGTGTGTGTCTGTGTCAGCGTTTGTCTGTGTGTGTGTGTGTTTTTGTAGGTTAGGGTTGTGTGTGTGTGTGTGTGTGTGTGTGTGTGTGTGTGTGTGTGTGTGTGTGTGTGTGTGTGTGTGTGTGTGTGTGTGTGTGTGTGTGTGTGTGTGTGTGTGTGTGTGTGTGTGTGTGTGTGTGTGTGCGTGCGTGCG